>NC_081367.1:55149850-55449850 GCF_030684315.1 Stegostoma tigrinum
GGAACTGCAGATGCTGGAGAATCCAAGATAACAAAGTGTGAAGCTGGATGAACACAGCAGGCCAAGCAGCATCTCAGGAGCACAAAAGCTGACCTTTCGGGCCTAGATCCTTCGTCAGAAAGGGGGATGGGGAGAGGGTTCTGTAATAAATAGGGAGAGAGGGGGACGCGGACCGAAGATGGAGAGAAAAGATGATAGGTGGAGGGGAGAGCATAGGTAGGGAAGGGATAGGTCAGTCTAGGGAAAACAGACAGGTCAAGGAGGCGGGATGAGGTTAGTAGGTAGGAAATGGAGGTGCGGCTTGAGGTGGGAGGAAGGGATGAGTGAGAGGAAGAACAGGTTAGGGAGGCAGAGACAGGCTGGGCTGGTTTTGGGATGCAGTGGGGGGAGGAGACAAACTGGGCTGGTTCTGGGATGCGGTGGGGGAAGGGGAGATTTTGAAGCTTGTGAAGTCCACATTGATACCATTGGGCTGCAGGGTTCCCAAGCGGAATATGAGTAGTGACTATAAAAGCCGTATAAATATTGTGGCTACAAGAGAAGACCTAAGGCTCTCAATCCTATGACAGAAATCTCACCTTCTGACTCCTGCCAATCAGAAGTGGATGAAATACTCTCCACTTCCCTGGATGAATGCAGCTCCAACAGCACTCGACGATTTACACCAGGTGAAATAAAGTAGCTTGCTTAATTGGTGCTATACCCATCAACATTCACCACATCATTTCTGGTATATTGTTAGCAGTACACACTGTTACAAGATGCGGCGCAAATTTACCAAGGCTCCTTAGACAGCATCTTTCAACCCCACACCCGCCGTCATTTAGAAGGACAATGGCTGCAGATACATGGTAATTCCACTTTCAGCAAGCTCCCCTCCAAGCCAGTGACTGTCCTGACTTGGAAATATATTATTATTTGTGAATGTTACTGCTTTAAAATCATGTCACTCCCTCCCAAACAGCACTATGGATGTGTCTGCACAAAAAGACCTGCAACGATTCAAGAAGGCAGCTTAACACATCCTTTTTGAGATCCGTTTGGGGAGGTGGTCGTATTGTGGTACTGATACTTGACTAGAAATCCAAAGGCACAGGCTAGTGTTCTGGGAACGTGTTCAAAGCCTCCTGACATAGATGTTGAGGTTTGAATTCACTTTAAAATCTTGCCTAATAATGTTCATGTAACCATTGTGGTTTGTCATTGAAAGCCATCCAGTTGACAGATGTCCTTTGGGAAAGAAATCTCCCATTCTTACCTGGTCAGGCCTGTAGTGACTTTAGATCCACAGCAATGTGATTGTCACTTAACTGCTGTCTGAAATGTGCTAGGAAGCCACTTTGGTCAAAGGGAAAAAAAGGATGGGCAAAAAGTGCTAGACTTACCGCTTATCCCAAAAATTAGAGATGGGCCACAAACGTGCTCCATGCCTCACTAATGAATGTTAAAAATGTAAGAGATTTGAAACAGAAGGCTTAGAGAAACTTCGCACACAATTTTGCTGGCAGGCATTAGTAGAGGCAGGAACTGCCACCTTTCAAGATTAAACTGGATAGGCAATTGAAAAGTGAATGAAGAGATATGGAAACAGGACAGAATGATTAGATTTATGTAGTTGCTAAATGCCAAAACAGGCTTGCTAAGTTCAAGGAATCTATAAGTGATTTTGAAAGGGTAAACAGTGTTCAAATTGTGTGGTGAATTTGAAACAAGGGTGCATAGACCGTGATTCTTACAAGTTAGAAGCAATATTTTCATTTGAGTATTATTAAACCTTGAAATGCTTAACTACAACAGACTATTAGACAGATACATTATCATCATTGAAAGGGATCTGGGCGAGGATTTGAAATGGATGTCTGAAAGGATATGCAAAAGGCAGAGGAATAGAATTAGAGTAGATTGCTTCAATTGAGAAGCAAGCACCAGTAAATGAATTGTGGGTTGAATAATCTCTATTTGTGCTGTGTCTGTGAATTACAGGGATTGAGTTAGTCTGATGGTACAACCTACGTATTTTGATTGTTGCTTAATTGAAAGACTTCCTTTCCTGTGGTTTTTGTGTGTCAGCAGGGGATACCTGATATTGCCTCGATTTTCTTACAACTGCTAACGATGGGGACTGTGATATAGATCTATTAATAGAACATCAGGTAATACACAACCAAAGTACTGTAAGTTGTTTGTTTTTATGAGGACCTGAATGTAGTATAACCATGAGCGGGCTTAAATGAATTTCATAGCATTTTCAACCATGAATGGCCAATGTGACTTCGATTGGGATAAATTAGGTGCTAGATGTGAAAGCTTTAATAGTGTTTGGGGATATTATGTTCAGCTTAGTTGCCTGTTTTATGGATACTTGATTGTATTGGGAGTTGCACTAAAGCCCTACTGAACCACAGGGCTGCTGTAATGAGAAAGAGACAAGACTAGTGCTGGTTTAACTTGAGGGCCACAACATCTCAGGCGAGGTTCTGAAAGAGTGTACTTCATGGTAACTTCAGCCAGTACAGGATATGAGCTCATTCTGTTGGCATTACTCTGCGTTGCAAACCAGTCACCAAGCCAACTGAGCTAACACATCTCCTTGTGGGAGTACCATTGCACAAGGTTTGACACAAACAGAATTGCTCCCCACAGGGAGCTGCCTGTGAGAACTGTGATTGAAAAGTCATGACTTTGGATTTTCTTCTAGGCATTTCACAAGCTGGCATCTGCTTCTGGAAGCCTGTAGTTAATCAATATGGCAGCAGGTGGCATAGTTGACACTATTCCACCCGTTTCGTCTGCTGGCACCATAATCTGGAGTGTTGTTGACAGCACTGTAAGCAGATAGAGGGCATGTTGACTAACTTTGACAAGCTGATGCTTATATAAGGTTTTTTGACCACCAGGTTACATGGGGTTGAGGTAATGGGAGGACTAACTTTCTAATCACCCTGTTCAGAGATGGTATTACACACCTTTTGGAGTAGGTTGGAATTAAAACTTGGCGCCTGACTCAGTTCTGGGTACTGCCTCTATGCAACAAGAACCCTCTTTTTTAAAAAAAAAAGAACAGGGTCGGGGCAGCACTACTACACCACAAAAAGCCCAAAAGGGAAGACAAATTTGAATTTCTTTTAGATCAGCCTGTTCAGAGATAATATTACACACCTTTGGAGCAGGTAGGACTCAAACCCAGGCTGCCAAGCTTCAGTGTTGGGAAACTACCACTACTCTGAGAGCCCAAAGATTATTTCTAGGCCACAGCATGTTGTTACTACGTAATGATGCCAGATCAGGCCATGGGTGATACTACCAATAATACACCATTCTCAATATTTTCAATCAACCTGTTCAGAGATGTTATTACACATCAAGGAAGCAGGTGGATTTTGAACCTAGGCCACCTGGTCCCGAAGTACGAGCATAGGTGCCCTAAAAAAAGATGCTGCCTGTTCTAGTCTCCTTTGGACACCAGTTAACTCTCAAGATTTGTAAGCACAACATCAGGCTGAAATTGTATGGAACAGCTAGACGTAGGAGTGTCATTCAGCCTATGACCAAGCATAATTGATGAAACTAGCTTTCCTGATCTAGGTAACTGAGTACTGAATGAAATTTGTTGCTGGTTCCTGAATATCAAGGTATGTCAGTATTTGTAACTTGAGCGATAAGGGAATATATTTCACATTTCCTGAGCAGATTCTGAAGCTCACGGTATATACCTTTGCAGTATCAAAAACAGACAGCTCATTACACTATCTGGCCTTAACAATGATAGTGATTAAGCAAGAATGGTTAATTCTGAGTTGCATTATTATCTTGCAAGGCATCAGTGACCCTCCTCCTGACCTCAAGAAGCCACAAGATCCAAGACTTCACAGTTTTCATTCAACTATTTGAGCTGGAGCAAGATGTGGCATGCAGAGAACATCTGCTACCAGCCCGTTCAACATGTGATGAAGCACAAACTTGTTTATGCCCAAAGACCTGTTGCAGCTTGTTTTCCAGATCAAATGATTCCATAGGTGAGCCTCAGAACCTGTGGTTGTATGGATTGTTCAGTATATTGGAATGTACCTGCTTTTTCTTTAGAAAAACACTTGAGCAGACATCTGAAAGAGCCAGAAGTGAATTAAATACACAGACTGGTTTATAGATATGTGTACATGCACATCTCTTCATATATTGTTGCACTGCAGGATGCATTTATCAAATTTGTGTGAACTTTGGTGGGGGGGGGGGGGGGTAGGGAGGGGGGGGAGAGAAAGAAAATAGGCTAGTATATTTTGGAGACCTTGATCAGCATCTGAAGTTTTCCATTTGAACCCAAAGTTTGTTTCAACTGAATAACTTGCTGTAATTTTTGCTTTTGTTTCCTTGATGTCTATTTAACATCCTGATTAGCTAACGAACTTTAAGAAAAATACTTCTGGGCCAGCATTTATTATCAATCCTTAATTGCCCTTGTGAAGGTGGTAGTGAGCTGCCTCTTGAACTGCTGCAGTCCAATTTCTTTTCACTGTCAGAGAGCAAGTTTCACGGTTTCCAGTGAAGGAATAGTGATTTGGTTCCAAGTCAGGATTGTGTCATTTGGAGAAGAATCTGTGGTTTTCCCATTCACCTGTTGCCCTTGCCCTTCCGGATAGGAGAAGTTCTGGATTTGATACTATTAAAGGACCCTTGATTAATTGCAGCAGGATATGCTGTACATGGTCCATACTGCTGTCATCACATATTGAAAGTGGTGAATGGAGTCCCAATCAAAAGGGCTGCTTTGTTTTGGATGGTTTTGTTGGACCTGCACCCATCTGGACAAATGATGAGTATTCTCCTCCTGATTTGTACCTTCTAGATGGGAAACAGATATTTGGGAGACAGGAGGAGAGTTACAACAGAATTCTCATTCTCTGATCTGTCTCTTGCAGCCACAGCCAGTTCAGTTTCTGGTCAATAGTTAACCCCAGGATGTTGAAAGTGAGGAATTCAGCAATGTAATGCCAAGGGGAGATGATTGGATTTTCTATTATTGGAGGTGGTCTTTGTCTGTTATTTGAGGCACTGATATTACCTTCCATTTACATGTTACTGGTTCAAATCTGTATGTTGTCTCGGTCTTGATAAATATGGATACCTAAGAAGGGAAAAACAGTAAAATGTACATTGGACCAGTACATGCCATTCACATCTTGTATTCCTCAAACTTCAGCTCCAGTTGATCAGTACGTTCATTTCCAACTTTTACCATTTTTCCACGTTTTCTTCCCTCTGGAGCTGCCTGGTTCAGTATCTGTGGAGTTAGGAATGATGCTGAATATTGTGCATGAATCATGAATAAGCGTCTCCATTTGCTGGCCTCATTATGAGGGAAAGTTCATTGATGAAGCATCTTGGAATTTACCACAAGAAATTTCCACAGTGGTGCCCTGGAACTGATATAACTGACCTCTGACTATCACAGCCGTCTTCCTCTGCGCTAAATATGATTTCATTCACTTTCCCCCTGATTCCCATTGACATTTGTTCTCCTGGGGCTTTTTGAAGCCGTACTGTACCTTGTATTGCCTTGATGCCAAGAGTAATGGCTCTCACTTCACTTTTGAGAGCAGAGTGGTCATAACAGAACCCAAACTGACCATCAATAAGCAGGTTTTTGTAAAGTGAGAGCTGCTTTTATAGCACAGCCAACAATTCTTTCCAATAAAAGTTAAAGAACTGTAGATGCTAGAAACTTGAAAAAAGCAGAAGTTACTTGAGAAAATCAGCTGGTCTAGCAGCATCTGGGGAAAAAAGCAGAGTGAATGTTTGGGATGCTGAAAATCAGAAACAAAAACATAATTGCTGGAAAAACTCAGCAGGTTTGGCAGCATCTGTGGAGAGAAAACAGTTAATGTTTCTGAAGAAGCATTACTGAATTTGAACTGTTAACTCTGCTTTCTCTCCACAGATGCAGCACAATTTCTGTTTTTATTCTAGTTGAATAGCTTGGCTGTGGGCATGGGTAATTCTGAGGTGCAAGATTTGCTATTTCAGCGCTGTTGTTAGGCACCATATACTTTGTGGCATTCTGCACCTTCAGCTATTTTTTATATGACACAGAGTAAATTAACTGAAGAGCAGTGTCTGTGATGCTGGAAACCTCAGGAGAAGACAAGGTTGAATCTTCAACTTGATACTTCTGGCTGAAATGCATACAAATGCTTTAGCCTTGTCTTTTGAACTGATGTGTTCGGCTCATCATTGAAGATGGGAATATTTGTGAAGCCTTCATCTCCTGTTAATTATTTGTCTGCCACTACTGATGACTGACATGGTAGGACTGCAGAACTTAGATCTGATATGTTAGTTTTAGAATTGCTTGGCTTTGTTTATCACTTGCTGCTTCCACTATTTGACATGCAAGTAGTCCTGTTTTATAGCTTCACCAAGTTGACACCTCACTTTTGGAAATGCTTGGTGCTGTTCGTGGCATGTTCTCTTGCACTCTTCAAACAATGATATGCCAGGCCATGAGGTTAAAAATTGTGGCTGAATACCATTCTGCTGCAGATGGCTACAGTGCCTCATCAATAAAGTTATAGAGTCGTACAGCACAGAAACAGATGCTTCGGTCCAACCAGTCTATTCTAACCATAATACCAAACTAGCTAGTCCCATCTATCTGCACTTGGACCATATTTTTGGAGGGATATCTTATTCATGTACTTATCCAAATGCCTTTTATATGTTGTAACTGCGTGTGCTTTCGCCACTTCCTATGAAGTTCATTCCACGTATGAACCACTCTACGTGAAAAAGTTTCCCCTCTTCTCTTTTTTTCAAGTCTTTCTCCTCTCACCTTAAAAGTATGCCCCCTAGTCTTGAAATTCCCCAGCCCAGGGAAAAGACACCTGCCATTCATGTTACCGATACCACTCATGATTTTGTAAACCTCTGTAAGGTTACCCCTCAACCTCCTAAACTCTAGTGGGAAAAATCCCAGCCTAGCCAGCCTCAATAACTTTCACTCTTCATTCCTGGCAACATCCTGGTAAATCTTTTGAATCCTCTCCATCTCAAGAGTAAGAATGTCCAGTCTTAAATTTCTAGATTATTTTGAAATATCTCCCAATTAGTATGTCGGTGGTATGCAATTTAGCCTCCTTAAGGGCTATGGAATGGTCACTCCTAGCAATGCTGCTATAGTAAGTGACCTCCATTAATTGTGGAGGTGGTAAGAGAAATTTCCTGCTTCAATGCCAAAAACCATGTATATTTCTTACGTGAAAAAGGCTCTAAGAGGAGGCCATTTTCACTTGATCCATCAAAGGGTTGCAGGCATTACTGTTTCCATGTTGGGCCCGTGGGACAGGAAGAAATGGTAAAGAATCACAGGAGCTTCAAATTATTGTAGGATGTAGTATTTGATTCACTTTGTCTGCTAAGTTTTAATAAACTAAAATTATTTGCACATTATAAATGCTTTTGTTGTTTCACTGCACCTCACATCGGCACCTTCCAATGATGGAAAATCTCAATGTACAGGTAAGTCTTTACTGGCTGTACCTACCTGTCCTAAAGATATGCAACATGCTGCGGTTATGCTCACTTCATGAGTCACTAGCTTTCACAGACGGAGACCTTTATAGTCCCTTTATAATGCAAAAAATATTAAAATGATCCAGGGTCTGATAGTTGGAATGTTTGAAATCCTTATCTAGTGCAGGTCACTAATCTCAACAGTGAAACAAACTCATTACACCAAATATTCTTTCAAAACTGGAAAATTGAATCAGCATTTTTTCTATGTAAGCTATGATTGAAGAAAATGACACGTTTCAAAAACTGCATTGTGCATTGAAAAGTAATTCTTGTTGCTGAAGTCTGGTGCATTAAATTGTAGTTCTTAAACTTGCTAAAGCCTAGTGCACCAGGAAAGAGGCAGTAATCTTTCATTTTAAGCCATGCCATTTTGGAAAGTGTTTGAAATATCACTACAGAAATTGGTCACTAATTTCTTTGCATGAATAATAGCATCGGTTACTCAGCTGGAGCTAGTTATTATCATTCCATTTGCCTGCTCTCTTGCCACCTCTTCTAATATTTTCCTTTCAGGATTTTCTAACAGTTTTGAGTGTGTCTTGCAAGAAGTACACCATGGGTAATTTAGACTGTCAATCTTGTCATTTTCAGTCTAAGATTTTCACACTCAACATTAACTGCATGCCCAGATTTCCCCTTTAAATATCCTTATCCACTAACAGGACCGATTCACGGGTTCATCCTTCAAACTGCTTTTTTAAACAGAACGAATGTGCATTCCATATCTTAAACTTAATTGGATTGACAGAAATTTCATAAAGTTTACATCTTTGCCGTGGAATGCAGAGTCCTGACTTAGGAAATTAACTGTCTGGCATTATACAGAGCACAATGTCTTTTGATAACACTAGTTTCAACACAGAAAGCTTCCAGGTCCAAGTCCCTCAATTTGTAAGGGAGTCAATGAAAAGTTTTTTTTTTAATCACCATAATTCCTTTGAAAATCAGAAGCAAATAGATGGCTTTTGTTTTGTTTTTAAGTTATACAATTTTTACTTCTGCAATCAGCAGAATGTCATTGTTCTGCATCGTTAAAAGATGTCTAAATACTGCTTCAGTCAAAGTAATCATTTTTACTTTTTCCCCTTACCTATGCAAAATAATGTTTTTTTTCAGACAACAGGCAGGTGTGTGTTTTTTTTTTATATAGTTTGAAAGAAAGGCTCTTTCTGCCTGACAGATGAAACAGATTTCAAGACTTGCAGGACATGACACTACTTGTAAGCTATGCAGGAGAGGCAAGACCAGAGGCGCCGAAGAGCCTGTTAACGCGTTCGATTGTGTTGTAACTTGCCTATGTCTATCGCCCACAGCGTGAGTCTGGGTGAGGGAAGCCACTCCTGTTCCAAAAACCAACCTGATCAGACCTGCCCTGGCTGAGAAACTTTGAAGTAAACAGGAAAATTACTCACCGCAGTCATGTGGTTTACTGGAAGATTGTAGCTTTGATAATCCCGTAAACTTACCAAAAGAAAACACATCTTTGCCCTAAGTGACACTCTCTCCTATGATTATGAATTTTGCATCCAAACTGGGGTCACCTTCCACAAGTGAAATTAAACGGGTTCATCAGATTTGGTTGTTGGAGAGAGGGTCTGCAAACAGGATCTGATTGCTGCATGATCCTGCAATAATTACAGGATTCCTGTAAACCCTTTTAAACTTTGGGAAGCAAGTATAAAAGTTGACATTTTGTTTTGATTCTGCATGACTCTTGTATTTCTGGTTTGACCAAGGATGTAATACCCAGTATTATGCAGTTTAGATGCAGTGCGCCAATATTCAAATGAGACCAAGGAACCAGAAATACTGGAGTTACCATTGGATATTATATAGTTGTTTTTTGCTTTACTGCACTTAAGTTGTTAGTTTTCATAGCCTCCCCTTTTCCCATGTAATGTTCTGTTTGCCAGTCAACTGGGCAGGTGACTCTGTTCCCACGGCCTACTTAAATGTTGCACTTGTAATCGGTCAGTGTGCTCTTCATTGAATACGTTGACTGACTACAAGTGTCGCATTTAAGTTGGTGACCTGAAATGTTAACTGTTTTTTGCTTCACAGATGCTGCCAGACCTCCTGAGCTTTTTCAGCAGCTTTGTTTTTGCTCTTCATTGAGGCAGCACAGTGTGCCCTTTTATTTATGATTTATCTACCAATCTGGAACTTAATTGGTGTTTCTCAAGTAAAATGTCACTAGACTAATGTACCAGGTGGCATGAATCTGGATGAATGCGTTTATTACTGTGGCTCAATGGTAACAATGTTACTCTTGAGTCAAAGTTATGGATTCCCACCCACTCCAGTGATTTGAGCATAATCTAGGTATGGATGCATGATTACTGCACAATAACAGTTTTCAGACTTGTTTCAATCCCTCATGGCCTCCCCTCTTCCAATTTCTGTAACCTCTTCCTGCCATCCAATTCATGAAATGTCTTTATTCCTTCAATTTTGACCTCTTATACCATATCAATTCTAATTCCTGGATATACTTTATTACTGAGGCCTCAAATCTGAAATGCCTACCCTAAACATCTCCATTTCTCTGTTGACCATTAAGGCATTCCTTAAAGTCTACCTGCTTGAGCAAACTTTCGGTCATCTACTCCATTAGCTCAGCTCCGTATGCAACTCTGTGTCAAATTCTGTTTGCTAACAAAAGCACCTTGGTATGTCTTATCATTGTTAAAGATGTTGCATAAATGCAAGTTGTTGTTGTATTGTGGGAGTGCTGTATTGTGGGGGTTGAGTCTGTGATGTTCAAACTTTAAGTTGAGTTTTGCCATTGACCAAAGTTGATATTGTCTAAACCAACATCATCAGAAGCAGTCTGTTGGCTTCATTATTTTGTCAGGTTTTTATTGAGTTATGTTATCTTCGCATTATCTATTATGTTTAACAGTAATTGTATATGAGGTGCTACCCTGTGATGTCTGCACAATGTAGTCCTTCATTCTGTTGCAGATGTACCTTTATTTTGTTAAATTTTTCAAGATAGTTTCTGTATCTTCATTGAGATACTTTTTGGAGTTCCAACACCGAAGTGACACGGCACAGTGGATCAGTAGTTAGCACTGCTGCTTCACAGTGCCAGGTACGACTTGGTTTGATACCATCCTCGGATGACTGTTTGCACATTCACCCTATTCCTGTGTGGGTTTCCTTTGATGCTCTGGTTTCCTCCCACATTTGGATGATGTGTAGGTTAGTTTGATTGGCCATGCTAAATTTCCCATAGTGACCAGGGATGTGCAGGTTAAGTGGGTTAGCCATGGTAAATACAGGGTTACAGGGATTGATTAGAAGAGTGGGTCTGAGTGTGGACTTAATGGGCCAAATGACCTGCTTCTGCAATGTAGGGATTCTATGACAGGCCCAGGCCCACAATACAAGATTCCATCAAATGCATAAAGCAAAAGAAGCGCTCAGCGAAGTACTTACCAGAAGGAAATTGAAAAAAAGTGTTTAATATTTTTATCAGAGATAATGGGAACTGCAGATGCTGGAGAATCCAAGATAACACAGTGTGAAGTTGAATGAACACAGCAGGTCAAGCAGCATCTCAAGTGCTTCTGAGATGCTGCTTGGCCTGCTGTGTTCATTCAGCTTCACACTTTATTATCTTTAATATTTTTATAGCAGCTTTTCATGATGATTGAACATCTTATCACTTTATTGTTAATTAAATGATTTCTGAGGTGTAGTCAGGAAGGGAATGCAGCTAATTTTCACCTAGCAAATTTCAAAAAATAATGTGATAATGAACGAGAAATATTGGCCAAGGCATTGGGAAAACTCTTCTTTGAAATAGCACCATTTTTACATTAACTTAAACAGGCAGATTGGGCTTACCATCACATCCACAATATGGCACCCCTGACAGGTCAGAGCACTGCACTGTGTCCTTGTGTGTGAGAACAACGTTTCTATCAGGAAATGCGCACTGAGGCTACCAGTAGCCAACTTCGATGTGTTGAAAGAAAGTAGGCAATTTCATTGGTTCCAAAGATGGTTGCTCAGCCAACAAAACGGTTGTAGTGTAAGGATGATTTAACTGTGTCTGTGTTATGACTAGTTCACTGTTTTACTTGAGTCAAGTATGTGCCTGGCTGTCAACAATTCAGTATTTGCATCAGCATTTCCAGATAATTCACCTGGCCACATTATTGATTAAAAGAGAGCACTTGCTTTTGTATATCTTTGTAATATTATCAAGATATCCCCAAAGGCCCTTACTGCCAATTTTTCTGTACAAATATTGTATCACCAACCATGGCAGCCAAGTTGTACACAGCGAGGCCCTACAAACAACGAAATAAATGACCAATTGATTTGTCTCTCCAATCTACCACATAACTGAACTGACTCATCCTTGAAATCAATCTTGCATAATCAATCCATATAAACAATGTGGTTGGTTGAATCAGGCTGTTCAGTCAGTTGTTGGTAAGTTGGTTCTTGGTCAACTGGTGAGTGTAGTTTTTTTTTGTCTACCTGCTGGAATCGCGAATTTAGAAACTCATTCACTGACACCATCTCCTGGACACTGTCTGTACTACAATATAGAGAACTGGTTCCTATTGGATTTGTAAACATTTACAGAAAGAAAATTCTAGGTTAAATATTGATGAATGTGTGAGTAAAATTGTGACAACAAGTATGCTAGGACCAGGTTTTCTTATTATCGAAGCTGATCACAAATGATCATCTTCTGTGGAGAACATAAACACTAGAAGCTAAGCGTAGTCTTCCAGTTTAGTGAAGTTTCTGGATTAGGTAGTAATCAAGAGGTGCACGTCATTCAATTCATATTTTCCAAAGTCATGTACAAACTCATTTATATATTTTCATAGCAGGTTTCTCCGAATAATGGAGATTATAATGGAGAATTCCATTGTAAAACTCACCACAGTGTTCTTGCATTTATGTTCCAGTAAAGCTGCAGTCCTTTTCCTTTCATAAGCTAACTTTACATACCATATCAAGACTTTGAGCGTTTCTATGTGTTGCTATTTCACGAACCCACATCATTTTTCTACTCTTCTAACTGTATTCCTACAGTGTGGTATACTGATTTCTGGTGAAAACTTTGTCAAACTCAAACATTGTTTCCTAAAAAAATTTCACATGATAAACTGAGCCACACTTCCAATAACGAGGTCACTTTAGTTTTATTCACTTGCATTGTTAGTTTAGACATTAATGTATGAATTTTTAATGAATTTTATTCTCACCCATAGTTCCTAAACATCTTTGTGCTTTACAAAGTCAAGTATTGATATGCTTCTTGCTGAATCAGGGTTCACTCTGAAAGCAGCCTTTCAGATGTCTAACTAAAGGCTGTAGATTAATCTTTTGAGTGAAAATTTGGTACTTTTAAGTTCCATTTTATGATTGAAGTGATTATCTAAAACACTTAAAGTCTTTAATTTTAGCAAATATAAGTTTGTTCATTAACTATTGTTGAGGATACTATGCAAATTAAAGAAGAACAATTAATTTTAAATTTTCTTTTTGGTAGACAAGCTGAGTGAGTTTCTTTTTCCACAAGGCCACATTCTGCAGGTTACTTGGAGTTTCAGCTGACATTTATTCATTTCTAGCATAACAAGGCAAGCCCACGAATGAGGTGCTTTGTCAATCCTCACTCTGTTTTGCCTGGCCAGTTTGGAACCTAGGTTCTATAATTTTTCCATCAGCGAGAAGTAAAACCCATTTTCCCCAACTCTGGAAGTGTCGCTGGTCTGAGTCTGTAGGATTCTTGCAGAATTTGACAAAATTTGTTTAATTGGTATGAGGACTTCTCACATGTTTGCAACAGTCTCTAGTTCCATACTTGAGATCACAGAATTGCTGTGGTGCAAAGGCAGCCATTTGGCCCATCATGCCTGCAACAGCTCTGTCAGCATTTTAATTTATCTCTAATCTCCTACCTTTTCTCTCTAGCTTTGTATTTGTTCTTATTTATATAAACACCCAATTCTCTCTTGAATGGTTCAGTTAAACTTGGTCAGATGTCACACGACACCAGGTTATAGACCAGCAGGTTTATTTGGAATCATAAGTTTTCAGAGCGCTGTCCCATCATCAGGTGAAGTCAGAAGCTCCAAAAGTTTGTGATTTCAAATAAACCTTTTGGACTGTAACTTGGTGTCATGTGACCTCTGACCTTGCCCACCCCTGTCCAACACCAGCGCCTCCAAATCACATCAATTAAATCTGCCTCATTTGAACCTGTATCCATCGCACTTCCAGGCAGTTCTTCCAAATTACCTACAGTCTGTATCAGAAAAAATTTTCTCACCTTTGTATTTGCTTTTGTAAAGCCACTTAAAACTGTAACCTCTGGTCTCAATCTATTTGCAACTGAGAGACAATTTCTCCCTATCCACTCAATCCTGACCCTTCATGATTTTGAAAGCTTCTATTAAATCTCTTCTTATCCTTCCCTGGTCCAAGAAGACAGTCCCAACCTCTGCAATCTTTATTCATAATTCAAGTGTCTCATCCTGGAAAGTTCTTGTGAACCTTATCTGTATCTTTGCTCCAGTGAATTCATATTCTTCCAAAATTGTAGCATCCGGATATTCCTCTCTAACGAGAGACCAGTCAAAGTTCAATATCTGTGCCTATTTTTGAATTCTAAAATAGTGTTGATTATTAACATCTCTCTCTATCTGTTCTGCCATCTTCCATGACACAAGTCACTGCTACTGTAGCTCTTTATTGTAATATCCTTTATTTTATGCTATCAGCCCATGTTCTTTGTATCAAAGTACATCACTACACTTCTCTGCCTTCAGCTTTGTTTGCTACTTCTCTGCCCATTCTACCAACATATAAATGTACTTTTGAAGTTCTGTATAATTCCTCCTTTGTTTACAATGCTGACAAGTATGTCATCCATAAGATTTGAAACTATGCCCCTGCATACCAAGGCCTAGATCATATATATAAAAAAAAACAGGAAAGGGAAATATCCCAGTACTTATGCATGGGAAACACCACTGCAAACCTCCTTCAGCCTGAAAAATAGCATTAAAGGTAATCCTCCGTTTCCTGTCCACTTAATCAGTTTGCTATCCGTGTTGCTACTGCCTGTTTAATTCCTTGAACATGAATTTCTTTCACAAGTCTGTTATGTAGCAGTGCCAAAGGCCTTTTGGACCAATTAACGTGGAATTACAATGCAACCCAAGAGTTCAGTTGATCACAGTACTCAACAATACCACTTTCTGTTTTGTATTTCACTAGGACAAAAGCATTTACACTTTGATAAATCATGTCAGGCTTTGTAATTATGAAATTCAGGGCTTGCTGGGAAAGCTCCTCATCTCCGTTTTGATTCCAGGTAGTGTCTGCACAGATGGGAATTTCCAAAGTTCAAAAAGCATGGATTGAAAATTAAACTCCAGGTTTTATCTGAAATCAAAGCGGGTGTGGCTGTATTACCAGTGGGTGGACCTAGCAATTATTTTCTGACTTTCTCCCCTGTGTGAGATCTTTACAAATAACTATGGTGACCTTGACCAACTAAAGTGGGTCAGTAACGAAGAAGGCTGCTGTTTAGTCATGAGCTTTATGGTTTCTATAAAATGTTATATTTATAGCTGTAAATAAGTGCACAAATTCTCCTGTTCATCACTAGTACAACAGAAAACAGTAGCCTAGAAATTCCTATCATTTTCACCAGTACCATGTTAACCTGTGTGAAAGAAAGAGTTAGAAGAACAAGTCAGTGAAAATCATACTTCTCAGCCTTTGTAGGTGTTAATTGATGGAACTGTCTGAGGGCATGTAGAATAGTAAATTGAAAAGGTATAATCTGAAACACAACTTCAAATTAAATAGTGTTTAATCAAATAGGTACAGCCAAAATGAGAATAGGAATTCAAGATTGATGCCTTGAACAGAATAATTAACACCTAGCCAGGAAATGAGTGGAAAATCCAAAATTTTTGAAGAAACGTTTGGGTTGCTGCAATGGGTGATATTTTCTCAGTTCAGTCGAAGTAAATGATCTAAATTGTGCCAAACTATCTTCCTTGTTGGTGTTTAACTTGCAATAGGAATGTTTTTTAAAGGAAGTTCCTTTTCATCCAAGTAGAAAAGATCTGTGTTCCAACATTGCTGCAGAACAAGTGTGTGCATTGTTTTCTATAAATTGGTGACAACAAACGGGTTTTTGAATTGGAGGTACAGTACTGACTTCCCCAATCTACTTTTTGATCAGTTATTTCCTTTTGGCATCCAGTTGTTTTAATATTTATACTCCCAGGCTAATCAGAAGTGAGTTCTCCATGGCAGTTGGATTGAATTCAGTACACTGTTGATCGTGGGAAATTAATTGATCTGTGAATCCTTGAAAAATTTTCCTGAAATTAGGGGTGAACATGTTTGCTGAATATAAAACGTAGTCCTTTGATCTAGGTTATCACCTTTTTAATGTGGGGACAAAAAAACACCTTTTATGAAGTTTAATGAATGGACTGAGTGTGCAAAGCCTTTTTTTTTGCATTTAAAAGCTTTCAAAAACTGTCAGATTTCCCGTCTTCACGTCTGAAACAAGTCTGTAGAGTAACTTTGGCTAAGACGTCATTGTAAAATTCCATTCTCAATCTAATTTGGTGCTTTCATAATCCTTTTCTGCAACAAGTCATTTTCCTCTCCGTTAACTTAGGTACTTGACATTTGTTTTGAACGGTTTGATTAACCTTTGTGCACTCATAGTACCTCATGATTTAATGATGAACAAAAATGCATCAAGCAGAGGAATACATATTTGCAATTTGTGAAGGTTTCCCCCCCTCAACCAACCATCTAGTTGTGTGAAAACCATTCATGAACACAAAAGAACACAAAAGAGCTAGGAATATTAAACGCCTGCAGTAACTGCAATGTGGGTATTTCTTCACAGACTCCTCTTAGCCTCATTAGTTACATGGGATAAGAACATGTCGTACCCTAATAAGCTGCATTCTTAACATGGACAACCAGGATGCCTATTTGACGCATTATTGATTTAACTCCATATTCATCCATCCAACTGTTCAGCAGGGAACTTGGCATCAGTCATAGTTTTACATTTGAAAACTACCATAGGCTTTAAGTTTGATCTGTCAGCCATGCAGGCGATTACCACCATGAATCTTTTCTTCTCCTGTTCTGTCATTTTCACTGGAATAGTATCCAAATCCTTTCACTCCACACTTCAGCTGTTGGTTATATCAACATTCATGGGTGCTTCAACTGTGTTGTCAGTTTGACCTGGTGGGTGATCATATGTTTGTTGCTGTCTGATAATGACCCAGACATTCTACGATCCGAGTCAGATCCGCAGTAACTAGCTGTATTGTTGTTGTTCCTCTTTGATATTAGAACGTCATTCCCATGCACCTTGCTGAGTTAGTGTAAACCCCTCCCACTTGCAATAGCAAAATGCTCTGTAAAGGAGTCAGTCCAAGTCTTGTATAGGTGCAAACTATCTGGCTGATACTCATGTTACCTGTCCCTGAGCCAGTGCCAGTGTTCCAAGATTCTAAGGTTCTTGCTCCTGCACCATCCATCCAACTCCACATTTATCTGTCGATTCTCTTATGACACCGGGAGTAATCTTGAGATTGCTACTTTTGAGAATGTGCTTGCTGGTTTCCTACCTATCTCTCTAAATTCTGACTGCAGAACCACATCCCTTTTTTTGCTTGTGTCATCATTACAACAAATGCCTGTTCACCCTACCCTACATTCACTCTACATTGGTTCAATACCAATGGCTGTGCTGCTGTTGAATGATGTTCTTGACCCTGACCATGGAAGTAACAGGCTATTGTGGACTCATGTTTGCAACCACAGAAGAGTCCATATGCTCCCTTAACTATTGAATCACCTATCATTCTTCCAGACTGTGTAGCTGAACTTTCTACTGTGGTGCAATGTACATAGCTCAGGCCTCATTAGAACATAAAACATAGAACAGTACAGCACAGAACAGGCCCTTCAGCTCACGATGTTGTGCTGACCATTGATCCTCATGTATGCACCCTCAAATTTCTGTGACCATATGCATGTCCAGCAGTCTCTTAAATGACCCCAGTGACCTTGCTTCCACAACTGCTGCTGGCAATGCATTCTATGCTCTCAACTCTCTGTGTAAAGAACCCCCCTCTAACATCCCCTCTATACTTTCCTCAAACCAGCTTAAAACTATGACCCCTCGTGCTAGCCATTTCTGCCCTGGGAAATAGTCTCTGGCTATCAACTCTATCTATGCCTCTCATTATCTTGTATACCTCAATTAGGTTCCCTCTCCTCCTCCTTTTCTCCAATGAAAAAAGTCCGAGCTCGGTCAACCTCTCTTCATAAGATAAACCCTCCAGCCCAGGCAGCATCCTGGTAAACCTCCTCTGAACTCTCTCCAAAGCATCCACATCTTTCCTATAATAGGGCGACCAGAACTGGACGCAGTATTCCAAGTGCGGTCTAACCAAAGTTTTATAGAGCTGCAACAAGATCTCACGACTCTCAGATGAATGATCATGCTCATCCACTCTCTAACCAGTTTTGAATGTGCATATCTGTCATTCATTCATGTGATGTGGGCCCCATTGGCCCAGCAGGTATTTATTGCCCATCCCTAATTGTCATTAAGGTGGTGATGAGCTGCTTTCTCGAACCCCTACAGACCATTTGGTGTGGGTACTACTCAAATGTTATTGGACAGGGAGTTCCAGAATTTGGCCCAGTAACATTAGAAGATGGGTGATGTATTTCTAAATAGGAATGATAAGTGGCTGTGATGGGAGCTTGCAGGCCGTGGTGTTACCATGTATCTACTGCACTTGCCCATAGGGCCATATGACATAGAAGCAGAAGTAGGCCATTTGGTGCATCCATTCCGTGAGTTCATGAGTGCTCTGATGATCCTCCGTTATACTTTCCAAAAATTTCCCGTGACTCATGATTCCCTTACTGATAGACAGGCAGATTTTCAATCTTAGCCTTGAATGTATTTATACCAAGCTCAACAGTGTTCTGTGGTTTCTAAACAAAGAAGCCCGTAGATTTCATACTTCCCGAGAAGAGAGTCTTCCTCATATCTGCCTTAAATAGGTGACCAGATTGTGCCCTCTGGACACTTCCACAAGGGGAAGCAGCCTCTCCATCAAACCCTCTAAGAATCTTTTTATTAAGGTCATCTGCCATTCTTCTGAACTCCAATAAGTACAAGCCCAATCTACTCGACCTCTCATGAGAAAATCTCTTCGAATCAACCTAATGAACTGTCTGTCTGCCTCCAATGCCAGTGTATATTTCATTAGATAATAGGACCAAAACTCTTCTAGATGTGGTCTAGCTAGTACCTTGCATACTTGTAGCAAGACTTCCATTTTTATTTCATATTCCTGCATTTCCTTTGAAATAAGGGCTGACAGTAAACTTGCCTTCACAATACTCATTGAACTTGGTTGGTAGTTTTCTGTGGCTGATGCTCAAGGATCCCCAACTCTCTCATCTGTATCTTTTAGCTCCTGTTCCTGCCAATGTATGTAACCTCATATTTTATTACATTATATTATGCCTGCTAAGTTTTTGCACACCTGTCTGTCTCTCCCTGTAGACTCTGTCATCCTCATCTCTCACCTTCCCATCTGTTTTTGCGTCATCTACAAACTTAGAACATAGAACATTACAGCACAGTACAGGCCCTTCGGCCCTCGATGTTGTGCCAACCTGTCATACCAATCTGAAGCCCACCTGACCTACACCATTCCATGTACGTCCATATGCTTGTCCAATGATGACTTAAATGTACATAAAAGTTGGTGAATCTACTACCATTGCAGGCAAAGCGTTCTATACCCTTACTACTCTGAGTAAAGAAACTACCTCTGACACCTGCCCTATATCTTTCACCCCTCAATTTAAAGCTGTGCCCCCTCGTGCTTGCCGTCACTGTCCTGGCTCTCCCTATCCACCCTATAATGGAAAAAGGCTCCCCCTATCCACCCTATAACTTGATAGAATGTTCACTTAAACTATAAGACCATGAGATGGAGGTGCAATAGTTGTCCATTTGGCCCTTCAAGTTCATCTCGCCATTCAGTGAGTTGATGGCTTATCCAGTAGCCCTCAGCTCCACCTGCTGCCTTATTCCCATACCCCTTGATTCCTGCATTGATTAAAAATCTATCTGTCTCAGCTTTGAGTATACTCAAAGGCCCAGCCTAGATAGCCCTCTGTGGTATTGACTGCCACAGATTGGTCGCCCTGTGAGAGAAAATATTCCTCTATGCTTTTATCTGAATGGAAAATCCCTTAATCTGAGATTATGCCCTCTGGTCTAAGACTTTTCCACAAGGGGAAAATATCTCTTGGAGCCTACTCTGTCACGTGCCTAGGAATCACAATGTTTGTCCCTCATTCCTTTGAACTCAATCTCTCCTTCTAAGCAAATCCATTTATATCTGGAACCAACCTAGTGAGTGTTCGCTGAATAGTCTCCAATGCTGATATGTGTCCCCTTGGATGAGGTGGCAGAAACTGTCCACATTGTTCCAGCTGTGGTCTGTCTGGTGCCTTTCGTAGTTTTATGAGGACCTTCTTATTTTAATACCTCATACCCTTTGAAATAAAGGCCAACAGTCTATTGACCTTCCCTATTAGTTGCTGAGTTTGGATTCTAGATTTTTTATGATTAATGTACAAGGATCCCTAATTTTTCCTGTGCTGCAGCTTTTGGCAGTCTTTCCCCATTAGAAGTAGGCAATTTGGCCTTTCAAATCTGCCCTGCCACTCCATGAGATTTTGGGGCTGATCTAATAATCTTCACCTCCACTTTCCTGGCTTTTCCCTATAACCCTTGATTCCCTTAATGTTTTAAAAACTTCTCTATCTCAGACTTCTGCTGTTTGATGTTTCCTGCCAAAGTGCAAAACCTCCCATCTTCATCCTCACAACTTACCACCTTACATATCTTTGTGTCGTACACAAATTTGGCAAAAATCCATTCTTTGCCATCATCCAAGGTAGTAAAATATATTGTAAATAACCCTAGCCCCAGTATTGATCGCTGGAGCACTCCATATATAAAAGTTGACATCTTTAAAAGTAAACACCCCCGATTTATGACCGAGCGTAGGAAGAATTTCTTCTCTGTAGAATTCTTTGCTACAGAGGGCTGTAGAGTTTGTGCCATTAAGCATATTCAAAGTGAGTTACTTGGCTAATCCAGTTCAGTTTCTGGTCAGTGGTAACCCCAGGATTTTGACAACTGCATTTGGCAGTGAAAGTGCACTTGGGACATTCCTTTATTTGTCTTTTTTCACTGTCTGGTGGTCACCCATTTCCTCTCCTCCTACCTATTCTTCCACATGTCGGATGACTGCATCCAAATGTGCTGTCCACATAGCTCTCAGCCTCATTGTTGCACCTCAGTGATGTCAGTTACTATTCACTTTGCAAAACCCAGAGCTCAAGTTGCTGAACTGAAAACATTTGCTGCTCAAATGATTTTCCAAAGTAGCGAGGTTCCCAGATAGCAGACGGTGGGCATCCTGTAGCTGCCTGCTCAGTCTCCAGCACTCCTGCTCGCTCAAGCTCCCAACTTTCTCTGCACGTGTGCTGCCCCCATCCCCCACCTTTCACTCTGCCTGTCCCTGCTCTCTGATGAAGGGTCTAGGCCCGAAACGTCAGCTTTTGTGCTCCTGAGATGCTGCTTGGCCTGCTGTGTTCATCCAGCCTCACATTTTATTATCTTGGATTCTCCAGCATCTGCAGTTCCCATTATCTCTCTCTCCTATTTCACCAGCGCTGTCTTCTCCTCTTTTGCTCTCTTCCATCCCTCTGCTCTCTTTTCTCTTCTGTCTCTGCTCCTGCCCCATTCTGTACCATTTGTGCTGTCCCTTCACCCCTCTCTCTGTCTCCTCCCAATATCTTCGCTCCCATGCCATTTTCTCTGCCATTCTAACTCTCTATAATCTAATCTACTGTATTTTGCTGTACGAGAGTTTGGGTGGTTTCAGCATTCTTAAGTTTGGGAGCGTGGCTGGAACGTGGCCAAAACCTCAGGGTGAGGCACTGCCTGAAGCATCAGGTTTGTATTGGCTAATGCACAGTTCCAAACATCCAAGGCAAAGCAAAGAAGTTGTTAACCCTTTGTTCCACTCGGTCACCTTGCTCAGTGGTGTAAGCAGAGAACTCTTTCTAGGGGCTTGTCAGTACTTTCAAATGAAGTGTTAATTTTCCGTTTGTGTTGTGAAACTTTATGCCCTGCAAGTGGATCCTGTTCCCCACCCCCCATCCCCAACCTTACATTCTTAACGTAGGGTTTGTATAATGAACAAAATTGCACAGAATTTGTCTCGACCACAAACTTGTTGATTAACATAAAACCCCAATGCCTTTGATGCAAAATTAATTTAAATCAAACAATACTTTTATTGGTTTGTCTGATTAAAATCCTTCAATGATCTAACCCTGTCTCCTATCCAAAACACAGTCTTCATAACTTAATTAAGATAAAACCTCATGCCAGTCAAAACCTCATGTTTTTGCCCAAGCCTTACTCAGTTCAGACCCCGACACCTAAAATTGGGTCAAACACAAAGTGCTGGAAAAACTCAGCAGGTCAGACAGCATCTGCAGAAAGAGAAACCGAGTTGACATTTCAAGGCTGGCTTGACTTTTTTTTTCAGAAATAGAGAAAAGCCATATCAGACTTGAAAATTTAACTCCGTTTCTTTCACCCCATATGCTGTCAGACCTGCTGAGTTTCTGCAGTATTTTCTGTTTCCCTGTATCCATAGAATCATACTTCTCTTTCACTGGATCTGTGGGTCTGTGAGCCACGCCCACCATTCTTCACCTTACTGTGTGACTGCAGATTGTCTCTGTCTTCCCACCACCATCCACCCCCTCCCAAATTCAAAGCACCTGGTCAGTCAATGTTGATTGTAGGCCTGATTCAGACTGATTGATCCTGACCTTTCAGCCGAATGTAGCACCAAACACTTTGCTTCTACTCCAAACAAACTTACTCAGTGTTGATGTTATTTAACAATTGAAAACAATGAATAACATTTCAGGTGAGATATCCTAGTGTATCTGGTTTATTGTGTCACAGTGCAATTCCATATCCCAGCATCCAGTTGCAGAATGAGCACCAGCACCCCATGT
Organism: Stegostoma tigrinum; assembly: GCF_030684315.1. Taxonomy (NCBI): domain Eukaryota; kingdom Metazoa; phylum Chordata; class Chondrichthyes; order Orectolobiformes; family Stegostomatidae; genus Stegostoma; species Stegostoma tigrinum. The sequence goes on from NC_081367.1 coordinate 55,172,594, forward strand.
TCCTGTATGCTCCTACATGGTGTAATGCTGGACCTTGCTTTGCTGACTGTCTTCAAAGTATTCTGTGAATGACTAACACTATCCTAACGGTAATGAATTTGAGCAGCACCGTGAAATGCTCAGAACCAAAGAATTATTGCAGTGCAGCGGGAGGCCTTTCAGTCCATCGTGTTTGTTCTGTCTGTTTGTTCTGTCTGTTTGAAACTCTGCACATTATTCCTTTTCAAATAACCACTTAACTTCTTTTTGAAAATTTCAATTTAACCTGCCTTCATTATACTGTCAGGCAGAGCATTCCAGACACTAGCAATTCAATGTGAGATAAAGCTTTTTCCTCGTATCACTGTTACTTTTTTTCCAAATTACATTAATTCTGCACCCCCTCGTTCTCGACCCTTTCACAAATGGGGAAATTTTCACTATTTACTCTGCCAGGCCATCTTGTGATTTTGAATTCAATCAGATTTCCTGTCAGTCTATTCTTTTCCAAAGAAAAATGCCCCACCTTCTTCAATTCATCCACGTAACTGAAGCTCCTCACCCCTTGAACCTAGTCTGGTAAATCTTTTCTGCACTTACCCCAATGTCTTCATATCTGGGCTATAGTGTGGCACTGAAACTGGAAACAGTAATTCAGCTGAGACAAAATTAATATTCTTTCTAAGCTCAACATAACCTCCTTTCTCTTGTACTTATACTGCTAATGAAACCCAGAATACTATTTACCTTACTGCTGTCTCAACCTGTCCTGTTGCCATGAACAATTTTTGCATATACGCACCTAGGTTCTGCTCTTGTGCTTCCTTTAGAATTCTAGCCTTTATTTACATTGTCTCTCCCTGTTCTTCAAAACTGTACCACTTCATGCTTTGTTTTGAACTTCTATGAGCCATCTATCCATCCATTGCACCATCTAAGATCATTTGAAGTTTTCCACTGCTCTCCTCACAGTTTACAGTAGTTTGCAGATTAATCACTGCTCATCACTAACCACTGCCAACAGTCCTTTTCCTAAGGTCCTGTGAAGGAGTTTGATAAACATAGAGCACATGGGTGGTGAATAATATGCTGGCATAGATTGATGATTAGTAGATTGAAAGAAAAATGGGTAATTCTAGTGAAGTACCACAATTATTAGGACTTGTCCCCAGCTGTTCGTAATCTACATTAATGATTTGGAAGTAAGTATTAAATGTGCTATTTCCACAAATTTGCGGGTGATATAAACCTGTTTAGAGGTGTGAGGTATGAAGCTGTTGCAAAAAGATTAAGGACAGTTGAAAAAATTGACAAGCACATGGCAGATGTCTCTCAAATGCCCATAAGTGTGAGGCTGTTCACTTTGGCGAAAGGAATGGAGATTTAGAATAGTTATTAAAAGTTAGAGGGTTGGGAAGTGTTGATGTCCAGAGGAACCTTGCTGTACTTGTTTGAACGTTAGTGTATAGATGCAGCAAGCAGTCAAGGGAAAATGATGCCTGCTGTGTTCATCCACCTCCACACCTTGTTATCTTGGATTCTGCAGCATCTGCAGTTCCTATTATCTCTGAAGGGAAAATGATGTGCTCGTCTTTATCAGAAGATGATTTGAATACAGGCGCAAAGAACCAAAAAAGTATTATAGTATTATAAGTGTGGAAAGTGACCATTCAGCCCATCATGTCTGCTATAACTCTGTTTTCCATCACCTGTAGCCTTGCAAGTTCCACCTGTTCAACTGCAGATCCAGTTTCCCTTCAAATGAGTTGAGAGATTCTGTCTCAACCACCAAACCATTCGTGAATTTCAGACACTTACCAACCTCTTGGTGAAAATGTCTTTTCCCTCCCTCCCATTCCTTCTACTGATCACCTAACATCTGTGCAACCTGGCAATTGACCTCTCTACTACAGGTGACAGGTCTACCCTCCGCACTCCAATCAAGCCTATGATGATTTTCTAAAGTCTCAATTAAGTCACCCCTCAACCACCTCCAATTTATGGAAGACAGTCCTACCCTATCTAATCTTTCATGCAATTTTTCAAGTCCTGAAAATGGAATATCCAATGCAATCTTTCTGGACCAATTATGATGTACTGCAATGTGGTGACAAGAACTGTAAACAAATTCCAGATTTGATCTAATCAAAGTTGCATATAATTTCAAGATTACAAGATGTTAAGCTGGATAAACACAGCAGACCAAGCAGCATCAGAGGAGCAAGAAAGCTGACATTTTGGGTCTGGACCCTTCTTTTCTGAAGACCCTTCTGAAGAAGGATCCAGACCCAAAATCTCAGCTTTCCTGCTCCTCTGATGCTGCTTAGCCTGTTGTGTTTATCCAGCTGTACACATTGTTATCTCAGATTCTCCAACATGGGCAGTTCCTACTATCGCTGTCCAGTGTCAACTCACTGCTTTTATATTTATTACTTTGCCCCCGAAGGAAAGCGTCTGCCATCTTTTCTATCTTTTCTATCTTCCACCTTCATGGGCCTGTGGATTGGGCTCCAAGGTTTCCCACTTCTCAAACTTGCTGAATACCCTTCTGATTTATTGAGTATTTTGCTTTGTTTACCCTCCCCTAATACATAACTTAGCATTTCTCTGAATTTATCACCTTTCAACTCCCTGAAGCAAACAGTGAATATCAGCCTACAGTGGACAGCTGTCCTCTCCACTGGCAACTACCTGGCTGATTGTGTCATTTGCAAATGATGCAAAGATACCTTCCACATACATGTCTAAAATTAATATATACCACAAATAGCAAGAGATTCGAATTGAATCACTCTCCAGTTGCAAAACCATCCTTGACCATTGATCTTTCTTTCCTCTCACCGCACCCATTTTTGGATTTAACTTGCTACATTCACCAATTTTACTTTTATATATGGTTCCATTTTTTCCAACCAGTCAGTTATCGGTGACCTTGTCAAATGCCTTACACCAATCCACATAACCAACAACCACTACATTTACTCTCACCAACTGTCCTTATTACTTCCTTAAGAAATTCAAATAAGTCAGCAAGACATGACCTTTCTTTCACAAAAAGAAGCCTTGCATCGGTTGTATAGAAAATTGGTGAAACGACTCCTAGAATACTTAGTGCAGTTCTGGCCTAGTTGCCTGAGGAAGGATCTACCTACCATAAAGGGGGCTCAGTGGAGATTCATTAGGCAGATTGTTGGAAAGTGAGAACAGATAATAAGGAGAGATTGAGGAGAGTCTGTTTGTATTCTCTAGAGATAAGAAGAATGAGGCGCAATCTCATGAGAAGTTAGAAAATCTGTCAAGGGCTAGAAAGAGTAGATGCAGAAAGGATGTTTCTTCTGGCTAGAACCAAGGACATGTTATCAAAAGGGTGAACCATTTAAGGAGGGTAGTGGATCTTTGGCGTGGAGGGTAAGACCTTGAGTATGTTCAAGGTAGAGATCATTTAATTTTCTGGATACTAATGACATCAAGGGATATGCGAATGATGTTGGAAAATGCTGGTGAAGCAGGTGATCAGAAATGATCCAATCAAATGAGGTGGGCTTGAAGGTTGAATGTCATTTCCTGCTCCTTTGTTCCTCCACTAATAGAAAACTTTACACCAGACTATTTCTAGAATTTTCTACCCTGTCTAACCCTTGAAGGATTTTGAGAGTTCCAATGAGATCCCCACTCATGCTTCAAAATTCAGATTGTGCAAATCCACTCTCAATCTCTCTTCCTGTAAGTGTCTAAGAATGTGAACTCCTGTTGCTCCCCTGTTCTGCATCGCTGTAGCCACAGCAAAAGGAAATTACCACATACTGTTTGTGTTTGAGCATTTATGGCTGTTTAACTAGGGCAGAATCTCACAGATTGGCATTTTTCTGCATAACTGCATTGGCTGAAATAAATACATCGGACCAACCTCTGCAGTCTGCTTTTGTCAATCATCAAATACATTTGAAATGTTCTTCTATTGGGTTTAATGATGGATTCTGCTGAGTATTCTGAAAAATTCAAGTTAGAATTATTAACAACTTGATGTGTTCTGTAGAGCTCTTAAAGATAGTGGAATCAAGGGTGATGGGGATAAGGCAGGAGCAGGATACTGATTGTGGATGATCAGCCATGATCATAATGAATGGTGGTGCTGACTCGAAGGGCCGAATGGCCTACTCCAGCACCAGTTGTCTATTGAATAGATTCACAAGGATGAAACAGAATTGAATCTTTATTCTGGTTGATTCTGTGTATCACAGCACAGCTAAGCAGTAGATTATTTACCTTTGGCAAATAATTTAAAATAAACCTGAATCCTGGGTTGGTTCTATCCCAAGTGCTCACATCTTGAGCTTGTAAAAGGGTCAAAGCAAGACTTTCTAACCTGATTAGCAGCGTATGTAACTTTGGTTTTCTGCTGCTGACTATTGGTAAGTGGGATCATTTTGCTGTGTGCAGCTGTTTGGGAGTGCAGTATTACCAGCGTTTAACAATTCTTGCCCTGAGGGTTTGGAGAATTACTGTGGCATCTGCATTAATTCTTTTGTGGTTGTTTTAATGGACATATCCTGTCGCGTGGATACTGACAAGTTAGCCGTGTCCAAGACCCACCTGTCTGATGTCAGCACCTGGGAGTGTCAGAGAACGTTGCAGCTTTGAAGTAATTTATCGAGAGACTGACAGCTGGCAGCAGCTGGGAGTTCACTGGAGAGAGCTAAATGCTTTGAGGGCGTCTGATCCAACATCAGCACAATTGTCCAGGTTTTTTCTTGAGAGACACACCTTGACTGGCGGCATATTGCGAAAGAAGGCAGGTGTTAGCTGACAGGACTTGGCACACACACATGCGCACAGGGAATACTTGCAAAGGAGTGCATTTTCCAAAGTCAAACAGGGTGTGGGATTTGAGATGGGCTGCTGCAAGCAGAGTGAAAGTGTGGAGGACCAAACTGAAATTTGTGTTTGAAAATGTAACAAGGAAAAGAAAGTTGTGAGCATTAGGAAATGTTCAAAATGATTCAAGTACAGTAATTGTGAAATAAAATTAATTGCCTGAGAGGGGTAAGCAATAAAAAATTTGCATCTATATAACATGTTTCACTCTCAAAGAAGTAGTTTGTGAAATATAATTACAGTTGTAAAATAGAAATGCCACAAATAATTCATGCACAATGAAGTCCAAATGACTGGGTAGTCTGGTTTTGTGACATTTATTGCAGGAGTGATATCAATTAGGACACTGGAAATAAATCCTCTGCACTTTACAGTAGTGACTTTTTTTTAAATGTCCACCTTAGACAACAGATGCGGTCAATTAAATACATCAACAAGACAGTACCTCCAACAATGGCGTACCCCCTCAGTACTGCACTGGAGTGTCAGCCAAGATTTTGTGCACCCGTCTATGAAGTAAGGCTTAAGTGCACAAGCTTGAGACTTGAGGGCAAATATTTGATCCACTGAATCACAGCCAACACACAGATCATCCAGCAGTCTGAATCTTGTGCTTGAGTTATGGGTCATCCTGGGGTCAGAATGCCTTGCTGCATTCAGCATGGCTGGCTCAATCTTGTACCATTCTGCTCACAGTGGAGCCAGATGGAAGGAGAGATTCCCCTAGTGTTGAATGTGCTAGCCCAGAGAAGGACATTGTATTGATAAACATTAAGGACCTCATTTTCTTCTTGTAAAATGCAGGTATATGCTGGTGAACTTTGATTTTCCTTTATTTCTTAGCTATTTTGAAGTAAAAATAAGGAGATATATAATGAAGTTAGTTGTTGCCCAGAAATTCTATTGAGGATAGCACCAGCTGAGATCGCAGCTTAATTAAAACTTTGAGCAGATCCATTTCTTACTGATGCCTTATAACCACAGGCCGCTTATAATGTAACTGGCTCAGAAATTTCAAGTGGACCTGCTCCATTGTCTCTTGTCACAGTATCACAGAATGATTAAGAACAGAAGGAGGCTAATACTTTATTTTCCAGTTATCCAGAATTGGCATTCTCTGGTACCTCTACCAGTTCGTCCTATCTGCTCTGTCCAGACTGCACAGGACTTTGAACTCCTCAACCAAACTGCCTCTTAACCTTCTCTGGCAAAGCAGTCTGAACTTCTCCAATCTATCAACGTAACTGAAGTCCCTCATCACTGGAATCATTCTTGTGCATGTTTTCTGCATCCATTTCTAATGTTTCGCATCCTTCCTAAAGCTTGGTGCCCAGAACTCGATGCGATGTTCAACAGAGGCCAAACCAGCATTTTACACAAGTTTATTATAGCACCCTCGCCTTTGTACTCTGTGCCTTCATTATGAAGTCTGGAGTTCTGTGTGTTTTAATAACAGTGCTTTCCATTTGTTCTGCTACCTTCAATGAATTTTGCAAGTGCAGATACATAACACATACATATTTGTGCACGTGCATACCCAGGTCCCTCTGCTTCTGCAGGAAATGGCAAATGATGATAAAGGGTTCTTTTTCCAGTTGGCGACAAGTAGGCTTCCGCAGAGATCAAAAACAATTTGGAGGAATGCAGTGAATGTACTGTTGCCAAATTCGACGACAGCACAAAAATAGATGGAAAGGCTGATTGCAAGAGGTATATGAACAGGTTACAGAGAGATGTTGATAGGTTGTGTGCAAAAAGTTGGCAAATGGAGTATATTGTGGGAAAATACAAAGTTGTTCATTTTTGGAAAAGAGACCAAAAGAACAGTATTACTTAAATTAGACCATAAAGTACAGGAGTAGAATTGGGTCATTCGGCTCATTGAGTTTCTTCCACCATTCAATCATGGCTGATATGTTCCTCAACTCCATTGTCCTGTCTTCTCTCCGTAATACTTTATCGCCTTATTAATCAAATCAAATCAAATCAAATCATCTCTGTCATAAATTCACCCAGTGATTTTGGTCTGCATAGCCCTCTGCAGCAGTAAGATCTGCAGACTGCCCACCTCCTCATCTCCGTTCTAAAAGGTTGTCCTATCACTCAGATCTCCTCCTCTTTCTCCCTCTCCTCCTCCCCCCCCCCCCCCCCCAACCCCAACTCCATCTTTCTTAATTCCATTAGAGCTTGACAGGATAAATGCTGAGCAGATAGACTCTCCCATGAGGGGAAAATAAGACTAGAGGACCAAAGTGTCAAAATAAAGAGTACCATTTTACGTCTGAGATAAAGAGAAATTTCTTCTCTGGGTTGAGAGCCCTTGGAACTTCTTACCAGAGAGAGCGGTGGGGACAGAGGTTTTGTATATATTCAAGGCTGAAATAGATTAGATACTCGATCAATCAGTGAATCAACAGTTATGGGGAAAGGGCGAGAAAATGAACATAGAATGTTGGATCAACAGTGATCCTATTGAATGATCGATCAGTCAAGGGGTCAAATGGCTGCCTCCAATTCCTATTTCTTACGGTCTTATGCACCCCTTTGCTTTAAACATGGCCCAAAAAAAAATGAAGTTGAAGTTTAAGTCTTTCACAGATCAGCAGTACAAAATCTGTGTCTCCGCTGTGTTCTTTATCTACCTTCTTTCTAGCAATCATTATTAATTATGCTTCCAACCATGAATTAACAATGACAGATGCTTGCTTCTGCTGTGCGTGGTGGGGTTGCAAGTTGAGAATCCATAGCAAGGCATTCATGACACCACCTGTTACACCGTCGTGAAATCTTCTGTAACTACTTGAAGTGTGAGCTTAAATTAAAACTCTGAATATGTGCAGACCTTTTGCATGTGTAGTGACAGCAGAGTCTGTTCCACTTAATGCTACTTTGTAAGAACATTTTGTCAGCTGCACAACACCTGAAGGCAAGGAGCGATTGCATGATATTGCTCACCTGTTTGTTGAAGTGTAGACAGATTTACAGTGACAGGGGTCATGCTCTCCTCTGGGTTAATCCCTGACCCGCATCTTGCCTTCTAATGCATATTGTATTCAAACAGTGGGGGGACGTACCTCTTCCCAAAAGCGTGCACGCTTTGTTTTAAATCACCGTTCTCTGCTTTCTGGAGGTGCTGACTTGCAGAATGCTTCATCATTGACATTGAGAGAGAGTATACAGGTCAGTACTGAGAGGGGACACTGTAGCTGTTCCAGATTTTGTTCTTATTTACACTCCATGCATGCCAACAGTCTAGCAAGGCTAAATGAATAAGTAATAGTCAGGAGTCTTTTTTTTTCCCCCCCCCCTCAACTTTAGGACACTTAAGGTACCTTATAACATCCTGAGTTGGAGACTGGGAACTTCCTTTGATAGCCATTAAATATCTTCAATTCCAGCTTAAAACATTCAATATCTGGATGAAAAAAATTACCATCATGACCTACTTTAGCTGAGTTTATTATTTATTCAAGTAATTAATAAATAAAAAGTTCTTATTGTATTAAACCTCATAGCGGATATGGATTTGGTTGGAATTAGCCTCTTAGGAAGGGTAACTTATAAGGTTTTTTTAAACTTTCATACAAGTCTTATTCATTGAAGAATTAACTCCAAAAGGACCAATGGCTATGGCTTTATGAAAGTTCCATAGGCTAGCCAGTATATAACATCAGCATCTTACTGCACAAGTGAAACGATCCCAGTAGGCAGGGTTATATCATTATGCTCAGACAAAATGAAAACTTGGACAGGTAAAGCTTAATAAGGTAAACTGAGGAACAGAAAGACAGACATGGGCAGTGAAACTGAATACCTTAATGCTCTTCGAGGAGAAGCTAGAAAGGTTTTTGTCAAGAGACGGGTCCTGATGAAGGGTCCCGACCCAAAATGTCAAATCTTCGGCTCCTCTAATACTGCTGTGTTCCTCCAGCTCCACACTGTATTGACCAAAGTTCTTGTCAAGATGTGGCTAATTAGAAATGTATGTTTGGAGTATCGTGTGTGCAGCTCTGGTTGCTACATTTCATGAAGAAGCTTTTGGAGAAGGTGTAGAAGAGCTTTACCAGAATGTTGCCTGGATGACGTATATTATCTGTAAGGAGAGGTTGGACAAACTTGGATAGTTTTTGCTTGGGCATTAGAGGCTGAAGGGCAACCTGATTGAAGTATGAGTTATGACAGGCATTGATAAGGTGGATAGTCAGAATCTTCTCCCAGAGTAGAAGTGTGAAATGCTAGGGAGCATAGTTTCAAAGTAAGGGGAAAAGTTGGAAAGAGACATGCAAGGCAGTCTTTTTCACATGGGGTGATAGACCAAGGGCAGTGGTAAAAGTATAGATGTTAGTAACACTTGAGGCATTTAGGCAAACATATCAATGGGAAGTAAAGGGATACAGGCCATGTGCAGGCAAATGGGATTAGTTTAGGATGATAATATGGTCAGCTCAGTCATGGTGGACCACACTTTCTATATACCAAGGAACTCTGGTTTGGAGGGATTGATGTACTAAAGGCTTCATTTTTGAAATTTACTAAATTACAGAATATATGTTATAGTGAGCTTACTTTAATGTTTTGCCAGGCAGTATCTGTATTTCTCGTTAAATGTTATCGTGTAAATTCAGAACGCTATTTACAAATGTCAGTTGAAACTGTCCTCCATGTTTCCTTAATTTGTCACTCAGTGGTGCAGTTGGAGTGAATGGCAGATAGGGCCTTTTCAGTTGAAACACTTCTGAATAAAAAGCTTCAATCCCAATGGAGGCTGGGGAACTTGGAGAAATAAGTATTGATGTCTTGAAAACAGTCCATATTACAGAAGAGGAAGTGTCGGAGGTCTTAGAATAAAGATAGATAAACCTCCTGGACCTGATCACCTGTATCCCAGGATGTTGTGGGAAGCTAGGGAAGAGATTGAAGGGCCCCTAGCTGAGATATTTGTATCATCCACAGTCACTGGTAGGGTGCCGGAGGACTGGAATTGTCTCACGTTGTCCTTTTACTTTAAGGTTGAAAGGAGCAGCCTGTGAATTATAGACCTGTGAGTCGAACATCAGTGGTGGATAAGTTGTTGGAGAGGATTCTGAGAAATGGGATTTACATGCATTTGGAGAGACAAGGACTGATTTGGGATAGTCAGCATGGCTTTATGCATGCTGAATAGTGTCTCTCAAACTCGATTGAGTTGTTTGAGGACATGATGAAAAGATTGGCACAGATAGGAGTAGTAGGTGTTGTGTACATGGACTTTAGTAAAGCCTTTGACAATGTTCTGCATTGTAGGCTAATGAATAAAGTTGGATCACATGGGATTCAGGGAAACTTGCCAATTGGATACAAAATCGGCTTAGCAATGAGTGACATAAGATGGTGTTGGAAGGTCTGTGATTGGCGGTGTTCTGCAGGGATCTGTCTGGCTCCACATTGTCATTTCATATAAAAGATTTGGATGAAAATTTGGGAGGCACATTTGCAGATGACTCCAAAAATGTTGGTGTAGTTGACACTGAAGAAGGTTTTCTAAGATTACAAAGGGATCTTGATCAATTAGGCCAATGGGCTGACGAGTTGCAGATAGTGTTTAATTTGGTAAAATAAAAAAGGGCAGGACTTGCACAATTAATGGTATGGCCCAGGATCACGTTGTTGAACAGAGAAACCTAGGAGTTTAAGTACATAATTCTTTGAAATTTGCATCACAGGTAGACAGGATGGTTAAGAAGTTGCTTAGCACACTTGCATTCATTGCTCAGACCATTTTACCGTAGGAGTTAGGATGTCATGTTGAGGTTATATAAGAAGTTGGTGTGACCACTTTGGGATACTGCTACAGTTCTGGTCGCTGTGTTACAGGAAGGATATTACTGAATTGGAGAGAGTTCAGAAAAGATTTACCATAAGGTTGTCGGGAATGGGAGTTTTGAGCTATTTAGGTAGGCTGGGACATTTTTTTTTCAATGGCGCACATCATGTTGAGGGGGTAACCTCTTAGAGGTTTATAAAATCATGTCTGAAAAGAAACCTTTGGACACATTTTGGTACCTCTTTCTAATTAGGCAACAAAAATGCATTGCAAATGCACAATGCAATTGAGAAGATTGCACCAATTTATGATCTTTACTAGGTTACACAAATATAAGGCACACCAGGGTATATGATCCAAGCACTCTGCTAGTGTATGTGCTCCATTTCCAGGCTAGACCAGCCTGGTATACCTTGGCCAGCCAGTATCCGTTGCAGTGTTGACAATGACTCACTGCTACATAGGCTATGTTGGCATTTGGAATTTTGGCCACAATGGAGGTGACCGTCCCAGGGAACTGATAAAAATGAAGAACGCTTGTGGCAACGGCACGTTGGTTCAGTGATTAACACTGCTGCCTCACAGCACCTGGGACCTAGATTCAATTCCACCCTTGGGTGACTGTCTGTGGAGAGTTTGCACATTCTCCCCATGTCTGCGTGGATTTCCTCCGTGTGCTCCAGTTTCCTCCCACAGTCCAAAGATGTGCAGACTAGGTGGATTGACCATGTTAAATTGCCTGTAATTTTCAGGGATGTGTAGATTAGGTGGGTTATAGGCGGATTGATCTGGGTGGGATGCTCTGAGGGTCGCTGTGGACTCATTGAGCTGAAGGGCTTGTTTCCGTACTGTAGGGATTCTGTGATTCTGTGAAAATCATGTGGGACTTAAATAAGGTGATGTGCAAAGATCTTTTCCTAGGGTGGGGAAGTTCAAACTAAAGGGACGAAGAGGAGGCAGTGTGGACTGCAGATGCTGCAAGTTAGTGCCACTAAATGTGGAACTGGCAAATCACAGCAGGTCAGTCAGCAACCAAAGAGCAGGGAAGTCAACATTTCAGGCTGAAATCCTTCATCAGTCCCAGTAAAGGGCTTTGACCTGAAACGTTGACTTCCCTGCCCTTCGGATGCTGTCTAACCTGCTTTTCCAGCTCCACGTTTATTGATTCAAAGCTAGAGGGCATATTTTTAAGGTGCGAGGAGAAAGAGATTTAAAAGGGATGTGAGTGGCAACTTTTTCAGAGGTTGGTTTTTCTATGGAATGAACTGCTGGATGAAGTGGTAGCAGCAGGCAGAGTTGCAGCATTTAAAAGATGTTTGGATAGGTGCATGAATATGAAAGGTTTGGAAGAATATTGGCCAAACGCGGGCAACTGGAATTAGTTTAATTTGGGAAACTTTGCCGGCATAGATGAATTGGACCATGTTACCTGACTGTAATACCAACCCAACCAACCGCCTTGATTATTTCAGTGATGTGAGCTTCCAATACCAGTGGTATGCATTGTAAACTTCCATATAAACCGCAGCTATAAGAATTGACTATTAGTGTTGTGCACCCCTCAAGATTCAGCTCATCCATGTTTAAGAATTTACTTAAACTTGAAAGATTTCTAATGTAACTTGCTAATCCATATTCATGTTATTCACACCTGTGACAAATTAAGGCTGTCACTTAAAATACAATGAGGGGGACATTCAAAAACTGAAGTGAGTGAACTGCTGATATGTATACCCCGAGCTCAATGCTGTTTCTCCTGTTTCTACCAGTATTCTCCAGAATTGAAGAAATTGTACTGTCAGATTGCCAAGACATGTCCCATTCAGATCAAAGTGATGACACAGCCACCACAAGGAGCTGTGATCCGGGCCATGCCAGTGTACAAGAAGGCAGAGCATGTCACTGAAGTGGTGAAACGATGCCCAAATCATGAGCTCAGTCGAGAGTTCAATGATGGTAAGGCTACCTAACTGTCCTTAAGTATCAGCATCTTAAAGGAGCAGGGCTTCCAGGGGAAGAAGGGGATGTGGAGGAACAAGTGGAAGCTGATAGACCAACATTTTGCATTTATCTGTATGTTCTTGAGCCACAAAAATCACATCACTTTCAAGTAACTTGCTGACTGATAAAGGACTCTTCATCTCTAATCAACATGCACTATCATAAAGACAATGCCTTGTTAAGGCTGAAGTGATTTAGGTTTTCATATGCAGTTTTAGATGTGCTTTAGAATAATACACTTTGAATCTTTTGCATGAATGTCTGTGTTGCCTTCTTTCACTTTGTAGACTCCATACGTGTATATTACTCGGAGAGCTACAGGTGATTAACTACTAAAGTTGCCTACTCCTAAGGCTTTTTCAATAATAGGCAAGGTCAAATAGCTCATTACCAATGCTGCACCAAAACTGAGATAACCAAAAAATGATTTAATGATCTCACTCTTTTTGACTAATCTTCAAATTGTTAGGTTTTGGTGTCAGTGAAGTGTCATATTGTACTCATTTTCTGTCTGCAATCGGATACAATGTGATCTGTAAATGTTCGTTAACAGTATGGTGAATCTTTAGACTGTAATTTTGGCAATAGCTTTTTACTTCTGAGCTTTCAAGTTCATATTCTCCCACCTATTAAAGTTAATTGAGGGCTTCTATTCATAGGATGGCACAGAAAACTAGAAAAGCCAAGGCATCATACCCTAATTAAATCAAAACATTAGCCTCTTAAATTTTCTTGAATGTAGTTGCCAGGTTCGACCTGTAGCTGAACACTACTTGAGCACTCCTCAGTTTTAGTATTTGTTAAACCAAATCAGAACAATATGCAGAGAACCAATACTTTAGATCCATGGTTAAAAATGATTGGTAGGTTGATAGCCATAAGTTGGATGCTGCCAGTGTAACTGGGAGTTGGTGGGTTTTGTCGGTTTCTTCACATTGAGGAGAAGGTTGAGATTGTATTTCAGACAAGCTCACTTTATTTCAAGACACAGTTGTTTATGGATGTGCAACATCCAACCTCATGTCACATACCTGCAAGATGTAACATTGTGAACTGCAGCCTATATGCATGTAATACTGGCTGTAGTGCGTTTGCACCTAAGGGTTGCTGCAACAGATGCTGTTACTTGACAATTTGGGGAGGAGAGAGTGCTTTAATAATATTGTTACTGCACTACTAATCAATAAAATCAGGCTCCCACTCAGAAATTGCTGGAAAATCTCAGCAATTCTGGCAGCATCTGGAGAGAAATTGGAGTTAACATTTCAGGTCCACTGACCACCTTTAGAGCTGATTGTGGTCAGCAAGGGTGCCTGTTGAAGATGAGATGCAGTTGGAAGGATGAAGTACAAACAGTCAGTGGAGATGGAACCCTGAAAGGGAGAGTGAACAGGAGTTAGGCAGACAAAGCAATGGATAAATGTCAGCCTGGAAGAATCAACAGCTGCTAATAGGGACCAGATGTAGCTGACAATGGGTTGGTTGTGGTAACAGCTCAAGTGTCAAGGCCTGATGTGTGGCGATTAGGATAAGGGCTTGGCACAAGGTGCTCAGGAACAAATATTATTGAACTTGATACTGAGCTCTGAAAGGCTGCGTGGTCTCCAACAGAAAATGAGATGTGGCTTCATTAACAGCTATTGATTCTCTCAGGCTGACCTTTATCCATTAATGAGCTTTTGTGTAATTAAGGATAGGCAGTAAATGCTGTGTGACCTAGCCAGTGATGCTGTCATTCATGTGAATGAATAAAACAAATCTGCAGTATTCCTCTCTCGTAAATCTGTTGCTGTAATTTTTTTGATTTCCTGATGTAATAATTGAGCAGTGGGGGAAATATCGTTGTTTTTGATTTTGTGAATGAATAAATCACTCTCTCTTAACTAAACATTGTTTCTGTAGGTCAAGTGGCCCCACCAAGCCACCTAATCCGAGTGGAGGGAAGCAGCCATGCCCAGTATGTTGAGGACCCAATTACTGGGAGGCAAAGTGTCATGGTGCCTTACGAACCACCACAGGTAAGGTATATCTCCTTGATTTCTTTATTTCAAATTTAATTAGCAATATAGAACTAGTGAGCAGGAAATATTCTACCACTGATCAGCGTTGACTATTTCACTGTCTCTGGGATTGTGTTGCTCACATGGCTTCAACGATTATAGCTGCGCACATTGAGCACCTTTCTAACACTTTGCCCAGTGAATTGTTTGCCCTTTTTACACTCTATCCCATTGAGACCTCAGCACATTTTCTACTCCATTTCGGTGAGTCGTCTTGCCCCTTTTACACCCTGCCCCAGTGAGTCGTTTGCCCATTTTACCTGAGATGGAAAAGCAAATTCAACCGATAAGAATCGGCTACTGAAGCACTATCACTTCCTCTGACCTATTTGTAAGGTTAGAATTGTCAACAAGTTTTCAGTGTTAGCCCAGCAAATCACTTGTCAACACTGTGTTCAGTGGAGCTACAAAATTTGTGCAGTGGTCTCAGTATTAGCAGGTTTTTGATGTAATATGTTATTGTACAGAAAAACTTCAGTTTTATGTTTTCTTCTATTCACCAATTTTTAAACCAGGTTGGCACTGAGTTCACCACAATCCTGTATAACTTCATGTGTAACAGCAGCTGTGTTGGAGGAATGAACCGGCGTCCTATTCTCATCATTGTCACCCTAGAAAACAGGGAGTAAGTAGTATGGTCTCCTTATAGATTTGCGTTTGAGTTTACATAAACACACAGTTTCACAACACTCTGACTCCCACCATTTTTATTCGAATAGTGTCTTTTCTCTTTATTCTGATACCAAAATACATCTCAAAGCTATCTGGACAAAGGGAATAGAAAATGGAAATGGCCCAGTTGCTGCCAGCCAGTTTAAAGTAACAATTGTAGAGGTGCACAAATTATTGACTTGTCATGCAGCCTATAGGGGTTAGCTTGTACAGACGGATCCAGTAAAAAGAGATAATTTATACATGCTGTTTATAAACTTTGATGGCAAGAACAGTGAATTAATATAGTACTTTTCTCATTCTCTCACTGTGGTATCCTCATTGTCCAATGGTTTCTGAATTCATGCCACCTGCAATTTTCTGTACCATACTCTATCTGTCCAATCAGCCCAACTGCATCTTCAAGGAATTAAAACATCCCCAGGTTCTTTATAGGAATACAATCAGATGCAAATAAGGTACTAGAGGATAATAAATGTCAATCCAACATGTTGGTTCCTGTACATAGCAACTAAATTGTATATCATAAAGTGTTTTGGATCCATTTCTGGAATTATGGGCATGTAATGAGTCAGACTTGATTAGTGAGCTTAAGATGAAGGAACCCCAAGGTATCAGTAACCGTAATAGGATGGAATTCACCCTGCAGCTTGAGAGGGAGAAGCTGGAATTGGATATGACAGTATTACAATTGAGTGATTGTAACTACAAAGACACGAGGGAGAAGCTGGCCAGAGTCATTTCGAAGGCGAGCCTAGCAGGGAAGACAGTGGAGCAGCAATGGCAGGAATTTTTCGGAGTAATTCGGGAGGCACAGCAAAAATTCATCCAAAGAAGAAGAAACACATTAAGGGTTAGATGAGGAATGATTGAGGACTCTTGGACTGTACTTGGAGTTCTGAACGGCATGGAGGTTTCAGATTAAAACTTATAGGATACTGAGAGGCCTGGTTAGAGTGGATGTGGAAAGATGGCCCCGCTGGTAGGAGAGACTAGGACCCATTTGCACAGCTTCAGAGTAAAGAGACAACCCTTTAGAACTGACATGAGGAATCTCCTTCAGCCAAACGGTGGTTAACCTGTGAAATTCATTACTGCTTAGAGCTATGGAGACCAAGACATCGAATGTATTTAAGATGGTGTTAGTTAGGTTCTTGATTGGTAGGGAGATCAAAGGTTACAGGGAAAAGGCAGGAAAGTGGGATAGAATTAACCATGATCAAATAGCACTGCAGACTCTATATGCCAGATGGCCTGATTCTGTTCCTGTGTCTTATGGTCTTATGATTTTAATTTAATGGCATGTGTTAATGTTTCATCCTGTTGTGTCTAGTGGTCAGGTTCTTGGCCGGCGTTGCTTTGAAGCTCGTATTTGCGCTTGTCCTGGCCGTGACCGCAAGGCAGATGAAGACAGCATACGCAAACAACAAGTGACAGAAGGAACAAAAGGTGTCGACACTAGCAAGCGGCGTAAGTAACTACTAGGGCTCCTTTTAAAGTTGTGCCTGTCCCTTGGATTTGGACTGGTACAACTCTATCATGATTTGTATAGGTGGTTATCCCAATGCTGCAGATGAGTTTTGACTTCTATTACCCACTGTCCTATGGAGAACTGTTGGAGAGTCCCCATTGCTCTACTGACCCAGTCTATTCAATCACATCAGCCCTCACCAGCTCCACACAAACCCGTCAACCTTGGCTGCAAGTGTGTGACATAGCTATTTAATTCTTTGCACATTTTCATTTCTACACACTGATGACTTGTGACCAGTGATCTCAAAGCACAGGACAGAGACACACATGAAAGAGCTCTTCTTAAAGAGGTGGGGTTATAATTTAGTTACACAGTCCTCACTTGGTAGCTGACTGTGACAGCCAGGTAGCATACACGGGACTAGATCTTGATGCCACATTACAGTGTGTGGCAGTGCTTTGCTTCACTGCTAAGGACAGTGCTCTTCAATGAAAACTTTGACAAACAACAACTGCAGAAGAGGCAAACAAAATACTGTGTACAATCTGTCTTTCCCTTGTCCCAGTACTTTTTCCACAGACTTTTACTTCTCTCCACCATGTGAAAACCAAACCCTGGAATTTCTTCAGGGCTGCTCCAGATCTGTAACCACGGAGGGACAACAAAACCACATCAACATGCGTTAGCAGGGTGTCATCTATGCCTTTGCCGCGGTAATGGCAGAACAGTAGAAGTCAGGGAAGCAGGTGATTTTTGCCATCAGTGCTATTCCAGTTCAAGTGAGTGAATGATATTGATGCTGATGTTCACTTGCGTTTGGCAATCAGGCTGTTAAGATAGTTCTTTTTAATGTTTTCTTACAGTCCGTCATGTGAATCAGGGGATCCAGGTAGCCTCAATCACCAATAAGAAACGACGACCTGGCGATGAGGAGCTGTTTTATTTGCCAGTAGGTTTTCAAACTTTTACTTGAATTTCTCCTCTAGAATTTACAATCCAACTGATTGGAAATATACAGACTGCCAATTTGAAGAAGTACTGTTTCAGCCAACTTTGTTGAACAACGTGCCATAGTATTTGTCAACTTTTTGGAGCAGTTCTAAAATGTTAATTGCCATATTGCATTGTCTTTTCCGAGGACTGGCTGGAATTTCTATGCCCAAAGTATTATGGTACTATTCAGTTCTGATATTCACTGAAGTGGCATGGTGTTGAAACATATATCTCTCTAAATGCACAGGCTCTCTGGTTTTCACAGTTCCTGCCCCCCCACCCCCAATGCAAAAACATGCCTTGATTTACATGTCATGAATTTTAGTTATTAGGGAACTTGAGCTGAAAGGTGCATCATTTTTCATATATCTATTTCTAAATTCTCTTATCGTAATCCCAATGCATGTGAATTCCCTCAGTAAACAAATAGAATGAAGCCTGTAAACCTTGACACTGACAAGCTGTTATCCCCCTTCCTACCTACTCTTGATATACTTATTTAATGGTGTCCATCTTTTTTAACTCTATTGTGCTTAAACTCCTCTGAGCCTCCCAAATCTTTTCCCATTTTGCTATGTCACCTGTGAGGTAACCTTTAACTGCTGTATTTTTAAGTTGTAGAACTCTTCCATAAAACCAATCCCTCTTGCTGCCTCTGTCAACCTTCAGCAACCTGTTCACAGCCAAATCTTTTGATCAATCCACCATTCATCAGTTACCAAATTTCAGTCTTTATCCTGAGACCTGCAAATTTTCACTGCAAAAGGTACTATGTAAGTGTAACTGTCACTTGTTCCTCCTCTGTATCTGACCAATTACATTTTTCTTGATGTTCAGATAAGAGGACGAGAGACTTACGAAGTATTGCTGAAAATTAAAGAGTCACTGGAACTGATGCAATTACTGCCACAGCATACGATTGAAAACTACAGGCAACAACAGCAGCATCTGCTGCAGAAACAGTAAGTTAACACTTGCTGATATAGATACACTGGACTTAATGACCTCTTTGTGTGCCCTAATTTTTGACTTTCTATGGTTTAATGCATCAGCACAACCTCCACACAGTTGTAGAGAGGATAACATCTGGCAGTGATCCATTCAAGTATTCCAACCACTATCAGGCCAGTCAGTTGAGCCTGACAAGTCATTAGCTGCATTAAATTCTGTGCTAGTTCTCGGTATTTTCTATTTATTCTTTAATGATATGTGGATGTCATTGTTTAGGCCAGAATTTATTACCCATCTCCATTTGGCCTTGTGAAAATGATCGTGAGTCTTGAACCACTTCAGACCATCTGGTGGAGAGAGACCAGATCCTCCTCAGGAATGGAGTTCCAGAATCTTTGCTCAATAAAAGAGCAGGGACTTCATTGATTAAAATAATGTGTTCAGTCATTCTGTTTTCTCCCACCAAGAAATGTGATGAACAACCTCTTAGAAAAGGAAATAATTAGTTAGGATTACATACAATGACTAGTAACTGGTCAGGATTAAATAGAGCATGGAATAATAAAACAGTCTAAGTTTTTCCTTCATAATCCCTGTTAGGTCACTACCTTATCCCTCTCATGTTTGCGCTTGGGCTTGATCAGTCTTTACCATATCATCTTGTAATCCAGCTAGTCCCTGTCTTGATGTATGGGAAAGTTAATTACTGTCCACAGTGACCACAATTCTAGATAATGGAGACCAGTTAATTTTTTTTAAAATGGCGATCTCCACAAGACCAAATTAAGTGGAAGTAGTTTTTGTTACACGTTTATATTTAAACCATTCTCCTTTTAAAGAGAAAGGGATCTCACTGCAGTGTGAAATAGATTGTACTGGAGGGATATGTTAAAATGATGTAATAATATGAAATGGATTTCTTAATGCTCAAAAAGGTTATCAACGATGACAGATTTTCAGCTGTCACACCACAGGATCCTTCAATTCCCCTTCAGGGAACAGCGTGCAAGGAGAAAGAAATAATATCCATTACGTGCAAAAATAGTTTGGCTAGTTAGAACAGGGTCAAGTTTTGGGCACCTTATTATAGAAAGGCCATTAAATTCATTTGAGGGGTCAGTGCAGGTTGACCTGAAGCATCGTTATGGAGCTAGAAACTATGGTTATGAGAGGAGGCCCCTCCAGGCTTTACCCAAGTTTGATCATGATATATCGTTAATACATATCATTTAAGATTGTCAAACGCCACAACAATCCAGTAGAATTTTTTTACATTTCAGTGAACAAAATCCAATATTTAATCTTTCTGCAACTGTTTCATCTGTGCAGCACTATTTTATTTTGTGTATTTTAGAAATACAGTACAAAAATCCAGCATTCAGTAATTTACACTTTTTCTTTCTCCTTTTTCCATCATACCTCTGCAAAAAGGTTCTGCAGTTGAGCTGCTTTCCTATATCTTCATTCACTACCTCAGTATGAGGTAGTGAAATCTGAGGTGCCTTTACCTGTTTGAGCTTGAGCCTGCGCCTGGGCTACCAAGTTTGTGAGAGAATGAAGCAATCTTGAAAGATTGGATTTGTCTTTAGAATTTCATAATTGTTTTTATCAACTTGCATTCATAATAGGAGAAATTCTAAAATGTATTGATATGCAGCACCATATCTCCAGCTTCACGTATCTGTTTTCTTTAGTTTACTGTTTTAAGATGTTATTCTTACTGGGGGTTTCCATGGATTTTTTTGTGCTTGTATCACTTTTCTTTTGATCTTGTCTTCATGATCATGACATTTCATTAGTCTGTCATTATTCCTTTAAAGTTGCTATCTGTGTGACTGGCTGTTCTGCTTCCAGTGTTTTGATCTGGAAACACTGATCTGCTGAACCAATGTGACCTCCCAATTTGGCCTCTGCAATATGACCTCCCAATTCATAAACTCAATGCACTGACCAATAAAAACAAACATATCGAATGCTGCCTTAACTATCATATCTACCTGCCCACTCCACTTTCAAAGAACTATGAAGTTGCACTCAAAGGTCTCTTTATTCAGCAGTACTCCCCAGGACCTCACCATTAAGTGTATAAGCCCTGCCCTGATTTGCCTTCCAAAATGCAGCACCTCAGATTAATCTAAATTAGACTTGATCTGCCACTCCTTGGCCCTTAGGCCCATCTGATCAAGATCTAACTGTACTGTTAGAGACCTCCTTCGCTGTCCACTACTGTTGCAATTTTGGTGTCATCTGCAAAATTACTAGCCATGCCTGCTATGTTCATATCTATGTCATTTATATAAAATGGCGTAAAGCAGTGAACCCAGCACCAATCTTTGTGGCACACTGCTTGTCACAGGCCTCCAGTCTGAAAAGCAGTTCTCTACTATCACCTTCTGTCACCTACATTTGAGCCAGTTCTATATCCAAGTGGCTAGTTCTCCCTGTATTCCATGTGATCTCACCTTGCTTAACTAGTCTACCATGAGGAACCTTGTCAAATGCCTTGCTGAAATCTGTGTAGATCACGTTGGTACCTGACCTCATCTATTAGCATTCCTTTGCTTTCAAATGCTCATCCATCTGCCATATACCTCCCCTTTGTGGTTTATTTTTCTATAAGACTAGTCTGTCCATAAAAGTGAAAACAGTAACATTCAGAAAGAGAAAGAATGGGCCTTGAGAGCTAAGGCAGCTGTGAGCAGGGCTTCCTCTTGCTATTCACTTTGCCGGTGCAGTTTTATGCAGTCAGGGTCTTTCACTGTCAATTACTCCAAAGGGAGCAGTATGTGGGGTGCCAGAAACAATTTTTAGAAGCAGCCTGACGGCTTGATTATTGTGACTGGAGTTACGTGGCTTTTAGGTTTCTTTCTGGTCCACAGGATGGGATGAACATTTTGTCATTCCAGAATACTGACCATCCTGTATCATTTCCCCAGTGCTCCATCTAATAGTTCAGTAAACAAGTCCAAACCACCTTTCCTTCCATAATTACTCAATATTGTAAATCACGCTCCGCAATCCATCAGGTATACTGATCTGATTCATTATGAAGGTAGTAAATTAGTTTTATACAGAAATGTTACCATGTGCAGATGTTTTGCAGGATCTATTTAATGGAGACTGTTGAATATTCTGTTTTTAAAAATGTTAAGACGCTGTGTGTGACAAGCTCTTCTTTAATGCCCAGTCTATGATGTCATGCTGGTGATGACCTTATCCTTTAACTACTACAGTCTGAGAGCTGGACTACTCCATGGTGCGAGTGTATAGTTCTTATCCATAATTTCTTTCCTGAAGCCTGACAGTCACATGTCTTTGTGTTAATTTGTATACATTTAAACATTGAACTGTTCACTTTCCCAGCTCAGTGAGATTCTCATCACTTTGATCTTTTGAAGTAACATGTTAAGCAGAACTTACTAACACTTGATATTGCAGTAATCAGTCACCAGAATTTTGGATTGATAATGTGGTTCAAGACCCGTAACCAGTGTGGAATGCAAATTAACAGCCCCATTGTCTGCCGAGAAAGTTACTGCCTCTAATATAGGCTGTGGAGCACTGGCCAGTCATAGTCATACAACACAGAAATGGACCCTTCAGTCCATGCTGAACATAATGCTACACTAAACTAATCCCACCTGCCTGCACCTGGCCATTTCCCACCAAACCTTTCCTATTCATGTATCCATGCAAATGTCTTTTAAACATTGTAACTGTACCTGCATCCACCACTTCATCAGGACGTTCATTCCACACGTGGACCACTCTGTGTAAAAAAAATTTCCTGTTAAAGCTGTCTCCTCTCACCTGAAAATGTGTCCCCCAGTCTTGAAATTCCCCATCTTAGAGTTGATGGTAGTTGTCTTTTTCCCTATCTATACCTCTCATTATTTTGCAGACTTCTATCAGGTCACCTCTCAGCCTCCTACGCTCCAGTGAACAAAGTTCCCAGGCTATTCAGCCTTTCCTTGTAACTCAAACCTTCCATTCCTGGAAACATCCTGGTAAATCTCATCTGAACCCTCTCCAGCTTTGAAAGTACAACATTAATGAATCAGTTATAACCTTATCTAATAAAGCAATCAAAGCCTGAAATTGGCACTAAGATAAATAATGATGTGGATACCTCTGGACATCCTAGGACAGGGTAACTGACAGATTATTTTACCAGGAATACAGGCAACTCTACTTCAGGGATTGTGCACAGTCTTGATAAATTGTCTCGAAATTCCATTCTTGGTACCCATGGAGTTTTTTGAGGAAATTTTAATTCTTGGGAAATCATAGTAAGACAGCCATTCAGCCCCTCAACCCTAATCCATCTATTCTATCAGATCATAGCTGATCTGTACTTCAATTCCATTCACATGCTCTTTAAAGTGCTCCTTGGTACTGTCATCCAGCAGTGATGCACTTATCAATATACTCATTTACAGTGGTACCATTTTAAATGCCTTTATCATCATTTTATTTTAAAGTAGCAAATAAAAGTAATACTCATGAGTAATGCAAATTAGCCTTTATGCAGCAACTAGGTGTTTTAATACCATACCCCTTAAAATGCTCAAAATTTGAGGTCAAATGGAATCTTTCTTTTTTGACTGCATTTGAGGCCCTTGACTGTCAGACTTGCAAGTATAAGTTATACACTCATTAAACAATTACCTGGTGCCCATTTTGAGATGTTTATAGGTAACTATAATCCAAAAATCTTGCCAGTGGGGGACTGATACCAAGTGATTTGGTTGACAGCATTTTATGGGCTATGGATAGGTGAAACAAAGGATTTGCACAGTGATATCAGTGGCTGAATCAAGTTTTAGAAGATTAAATCCCCTTTAACTCCTGCTGCCAGTTTCATTGTCTGTTTGATCATGCCCTATTTACGAGTTCAGTGATTCTGAATACAAATAAATCTATTCAAATCCACAATCTCTTCCACAGAAATTGTCATAATCATGAAGACAGAAAAGTCTAAGATGAGGAGTTAAAACTGTCAATCCTTATTGTATTTTTTTTTCTCCCTTTCTTTCTCTCTCTCTTTCTCTGTCTCTGTCTTTTTCTCCGGTGCCTCTCTCCAGTCTGCTGAAGGCCTGCTTTCCAAACGAACACTTGGAGTCAAACTGTGGCAAAAAGCTGCTGATGAAGGAGAAAACATCCGATTGTGTACAGACTGAAAACACCTTACATAACCTGGGAAGAGGGGGGTGGAACGAAGAGAGCACAGCTCAAACCTTCCATTATTTATAAAAGGGGAAAGACCCAAGAACCGACTTGGTGTTGCTCAAAAGGGATGCATGTTCCACTTCAAGTGGCACAAGAACCTGGTGTTCATTGGATATATGAAGTGGCCTGCATTTTCCCAAATGCTACAAGAGGACATCTGGCATTTACTGACACCTGTCAGTTAGCGCTTGTTATTGATTTCACTATTTCATATCTTTGTTACAGACAGTTTGTAAGCAGTTATTTCTATAGCACTCCATCTGATGTGGCATTAAGTTCCATTCCAGTGAGTGCATTGCACATGGTGACCACTTCCCTGATAGAACATGTATGATCACTAAGTGGTATTGATTCTGAACTAGCAAGGTCATGAGTTTGAATCCTACTAACAACCTGTGAACTCAAACTCAATCAATCTGGTAATCTCTGGCTGGCATCAAACAATAGCTAGGGAAGCTGCTATTTAAGTTTTTGTTACTACATATTATGGTCTTAACTGTGTTAAGTATTCATTTGCGGATACACACCTATCATTTTAATCCCTTTGTGTAACAAGGAGCGGTCAGTGAATGCTACTTTGTCACTACGGCCCACATTCTAAGGAAAATTAGCCATGTAAATGCACAAAACAAGTTTGCCTCATGTAAGATTCAGGAATTAGGGGATTCTTCAGATGAAAGTAATTTGCACTTTGAGATACTGAAGCTGCCTGAAATATGCTGTGACTTCCACGCCTGTCATGTTTCATATTGGGATGGAGTATTCCTTCACTCAGAAACTAACAGTGCCGATTGCAGAATACTATTCTAAAATACATCCACATCACTGAATTAGTAATCTTGCATCAAACTGTGCTTCCTGTGAACCTTCTCCATGATGTTCATGTTCACATTTCTAATGGAAATGCCACATTGGTGGGAAGATGGAATTGCAGTGTGACAAGTTTATAGAGACATTCTGAATGTAGACATGAGAATTAATGATATAAGTAGAAGGGCAGAATGTGTGAATTTAAAATAGCTTGGTCCAGTTTTCCATACATTCCTACCTTGCTTTATCTGAAAACAACTCGTGATCATGAATCCCTCTGTTATGCCTATGACGCTTTTTTTCAATTAAACTACTAACCAATTCCTAAAAAGACTTTTTTTAAAAAATTCGACTCTGTCCACATAATCAAATAAGGGTACAGAATTTGTTTTGTCGTATGCAGTACTCATGTAAAATGATAAATGAATATTCTTGACAAATAGGACAATCCCCTGTCTGTTCAGACATTGTCATTTAGGTGGCATAAGTTTTGTGCAAGCTTGAGAGTAGAAAGCTTTTGAACAGATTTGGTAGTTTCCTGTCCTGTAAACAAAGAACGAAACTTGCCTTCGAATAGTACCACGGGTAAAGCAACTGGCCCTTCCCCCATATTTTAACTCTGCATCAAAAACCATATTTCCATGAATAAAGGAAAGTGGATGATGAAATCCAAAATACTCTGTAGTCCCAATTCCAGAGACTTGCTAATTTTTATTTTTAACAGAGCAGTTGGAATTTAGAAACGATACGCCTGGCCCTTATAACAGCGCTTTCACTGAGTGATTATTCACAAGTAGAATGTGTAGCAATCTTTTTGGATGATGTTGAAATATATAGGTTGAAATGGTTTCCAACTGGTGCACCGATGTAACTCAAACCTCTTCATTTTGGGGTTGACGTTTAGCAGTTGTTCTGTTACAGATTTCTGAACATCTGCAGATTACTGTCACAGCAACCAGGGCGATGTTTGAGCTTTTAATATTGCTCCCAACCACTTATTTCCCCCCAAATCCTTGTCTTCTACCAACCCATCTTTGGGATTTATTTGTGTATGAATGGATGGAAAGGAGCTTGCCAAGTTGTAAGGTAAAGACTTGCTTGAAATTCAGATTTTTGCAGAACTTTGATATCTTAGCACTTTGGTAATATTATTGGTAGAATCAAGCTCTAAAGCAGGAGTTTCCTGTTTGTAATTTGATTGACAGGCTCACTTTGATGGTTTTTATTGCATCGGATGTTGTTTCATAACACGACAGCAGCCTCGGCCGTTTGACCCATAAACCCCTTATCTCTCTCAAAGAGGATGAACCTTAATTCCTGGTATCATCAACCATTCTTAATTCTTCAATTTTGTTGTTATATCAGAGTTTCTCATCAAAATTCCTATTTCTTCGCATCCTAATTATTTAATCTGCTCAGTGATGTGAAACTTGAGTAAGTTGCAGATTTATGAAAAGTTTTATTCGTCTGATTTGGCCAGAGATGACATCCCCTGTTTGGATTCGATCACTGCAGTGTTCACAACAAATGTTTTTCATGGTAGCTATGCTTCAGTTCAGAGCATTCAAAATCACATCCCAGAATCAACTTATTTATTGGAGTGGGGCAGTGTCTGAGACATAGTGTGGGGAAAAAGAACTAGCTGTAGAAAAACAAGCTCATAGTGTGTGCAGCTTCAG
Organism: Stegostoma tigrinum; assembly: GCF_030684315.1. Classification (NCBI taxonomy): domain Eukaryota; kingdom Metazoa; phylum Chordata; class Chondrichthyes; order Orectolobiformes; family Stegostomatidae; genus Stegostoma; species Stegostoma tigrinum. The sequence continues at coordinate 55,199,120 of NC_081367.1, forward strand.
ATTTGATTGTGATGAATCAGTTGGTGCCCATATCTTAAAAAAGAAGATTCTGAAATCTACATGCATGGATTACTCATGCTGCTGCCTTACAGTTTAGATAAGCAAAATGATAGCTTGCAACCAGTCACTCCAAGAGTGAGTCACTCTGGGATTTTGAAATCGGACATGCTGGCGTGTATGGCGAGTAAAATCATTGATAGGTACAGCACCCAATATATTTGAAGGAGTGTCAATTTGGCATAGTCATTGTTTCACGTCCACTGACTACACTATTGTGGATTCTTGTGATGGCCTTTATCATTGGCTTACCTCTTGTCATGAAATGGTTATAGAATAGAACAATGTTGTTCATGTCATTGTGTCTTTGCTGGCTTTGAGGGAGCAAATCACCCCAACCTAACAATTACTTTTCTGATTTCTTATAGCCCTGCATGTTCTTTGTTTTCAGAAAGTCATTCAATTCCATGTTGTCTGCTTCAATTAAATTTGTCTCCACCACATTCTCAGGCAATACATTCCAGAGCCTAACCCTTTCTGTGCAGACAAATGTTTTCCTTGAGTTTCCATTGCTTGCGGTTTCTTGCTGTCTACTTGCCAAGATTCAAAGTTTTGGCAGAGATCTGTAGCTCAGGCTGTAGGTGAGGTTGTTGGCTTGTTCTCGTTCAGACACTTTGTTACCATGCTAGGTGACGACATCAGTGGAGTCTACAATGAAGTGATGTTATTCTACTCCGCTCGGAATGTATACTGTCCAGACCGTTATGGTGATTAGCGTCATTTTCAGTTTTGATCTGCATGGGTTTGTATAATGAGTCCAATTCAATATATTTGTTGCATTACGGGTGGAGAACCATGCCTCTAGGAGTTCCCGTGCATGTCTATGTTTGGCTTGGGCTACTATGGTTACCTTCTCCCAGTTAAACTGATGGCCTTCATTGCCTGAGCGTACCAATATTAAGGAGAGTCTGTCGTGCCGTTTTGCTGCTAGCTGATGTTCATATATTCTGATGGCTAGTTTCCTTCCTGTCTGTCTGATGTAATCTTTGGCAGTCATTTCATTGTATTTTGTAAACCATGTTGACTCTGTTGTAGGATAGGGTCTTTAATCCTTGTAAGTGCTGTAGTGTGGCTTTGGGCTTGTAGACCATCAAGATTCCTAGCGATCTTAGGAGTCTTGTTATCAGTTCCAATATGCTCATTGATGTATGCAGTGTGGCCAGCATGTTAGGGCGTACTATGTTGTCTTGCTGCCTGTTTAGTAGGCATCTGTGGATGAAGTTGTGGGGGTATCTGTTTATAGTGAGGATTTTGATTTGGTGCTCTTCCTCTTACCTCCATATTTCTGGGGTGTTGCAGTGAGTCCTTGCCCATTTAAATAGTGCCCTAATGCAACTGCATCCATAAATGTCTACTAAACAGACAACATTAGGAGGACATAGTACACCCTAATACACTGACCACACTGTCCTATGTCAAGAACATGCCACAACTGACAAGATTCCTGAGACCAGTAGGAATCATGGTTATCCACAAGCCCACAGCCACTCTACGACACTTCTAATGCTTAAAGGCCCCATTCCCACAAAATGCAAGCCAAACATAGACACGCCCAGGAATTCCTAGAGGCACGGTTCTCCACCCATACTTCAGTCAACAAACATATGGAATTGTCCCCCACATATAAACCCATATGGATCAAAACCGGGAATAACAGTACTCACCGTAACGGGTCGGACAGTATAAATCCCGAGTGGAGTAGAATAACATCGCTTCAACGGAGAGCTCCACTGGTGATGTCACCTAGCATGGTGACGAAGCTTCTGAATGAGAACAAGCCAGCTCAGCGAGCAAGGCAACAACCTCACCCTTCTAGATTGTTCATGATTTTGTGCACCTCTATCAAATCTCTCCTGTGGAAGGACAAAAATATGAGAGATATTTTGTTGCCTGACTTTTATTTGGAATTGATATTGTCAGGATAGAATAGTAATTGTAGCTTGAAAAAGACAAGCCAGGCATGTGGGAGTAGTATAGTGCAGCCCAGGTAAGCATGGCAAGCTCTCTGAAGGTTGACATTAGTGAATCTAGAACATAGAATAGTACAGCACAGGAACAGCTTATGTCTGTACTGACCATGATGCCATTTGAAACAATTCCATCTGCCTGCATGTGGTCCATATCCCCCTCTTCCCTGCCTGTTCATGTGCCTGTCTAAATATCTCTTAATCATTGCAATCATATCTGCTTCTACCATCTGCCCTAGCAGAGCTTTTCAGAACCCTGTGTCTCAAAAAAAGCTTGACACGCACATCTGCTTTAAACCATTCCCCCCTCTCACCTCTGCCCCCTTGTATTTGATGTTTCCACTCTGGGAAGAAAAAGACTCTGACTATCCACCCTATCCATTCTGCCGTAATTTTGAACACTCCTGTCAGGTTGTTCCTCAGCTCTAACAAAAACAATCCAAGTTTGTCCAACGCCTCGTTACATCAAATACATGCCAATTCAGGCAACATTCTCCTAAATCCCTTTTGCAACCTCTCCAAGAGCTGTCTATTCTTCCCATAGAGATAGTAAGAATTGCAGATGCTGGAGTCAGAGATAACAGTGTGGAGCTGAAGATGGGTCCTGACCTGAAATGTCAAATTTCCTGCTCCTCTGATGCTGCCTGGCCTGCTGTTTCTCTCCAGCTCCACACTGTTATCTATTCTTCGTATAGTTTGGCAACCAGAACTGCGCACAGTATGCCAAATGTGGCCCAACCAAAGTTTTATACAGCTGCAAAATGACTTGCCAGCTTTTATACACAGTGCCTTGACCAATTAATGAAGGCATGCTGTATTGCACCTTAACCACTTGTGTTGCCATTTTAATGGAGCTATAAACTTGTACCCCAAGATCTATCTATATATCAATGTTCCTAAGAGTCATACCATTTACTGGATACTTTCCTCTTGCATTTGACCTCTCAGAAAACATCACCTCTCACTCCATCCGATTAAACTCCATCCATTATTTCTCTGCCCAACTTTATATTTGATCTGTATCCCATTGTATCCATTGTATCCATTGACAGCCTTCCTCACAATCCACAACACCACCAATTTTTGTTGTCTGTAAAATAGCTAATTAACTCACCTATGTTTTCATCCAAATCATTTGTAAATATGATAAACAACAGAAGTCCCAGTACTGATCCTTGCAGAGCGCCACTGTTCACAGACCTCTAGTCAGGTAAACACTCCTCCATAATTAGCCTCTGCCTTCTATTACCAAGTCAATTTTTGTAACCAACTTATCAATTCACTCTGGATCCCATGTGACTTAATTGTCTGGAACAGTCAACCAAGAGGGACTTTGTCATATCCTTTACTAAAGTCCATACAGACAACATCCACTGCCCTGTCCTCGTCAATAATCAACAACACTTCCTCAAAAAATTCAATCAAATTTGTGAGACAAGATCTCTTCCCACCTGAAGCCATGCTGACTATCCCTTTATAATTTCATTCTTTTTCAGCGCAAGTAAATCTTGTCCCTAAGAATCTTCTACACTAAATTTCCTACCGCTAATACAAGGCCCACCGTTCAGTAATTTTCTGGATTTACCTTGTTGCCCTTCTTAAACAAAGTAACAACATTGGCTATTTTCCAGTCTTCTGTAACTTTGCCTGTGCTAAAATTTCAAAGGTTTCTGTCAAGGCCCCAGCAATCTCCCCTCTCGCATTCCTCAGTATCCTGGGATTGTTCCCACCTGACTCTGCAGATTTACCTACTTCCATGTTTTTCAAGCTGCCCAACACCACCAACGTCTCAACGTGTCGTAGAATATCAACATACCATTTCTTAATCCTACCACCATCCATGTCCCTCTCCATGGTAAATACTGATGCAAAGTACTCATTAAGGACTTCATCTCTTGTGTGGACTTACCTTTTTCCAAGCTACCCTCCCGCTCCTAATGTACTTACAAAACGTCTTGGGATTCTGTTTAATCCTACCTACTAAGGACATTTTGTGGCTCCTTTTAGCCCTCCTAATCCTTTTTTCAAAAGTGCTTTCAGCTTCCTTTATATTCCTCAAGGGCCTTGTCTGCTTTCTGTTTCCTAAACCTTACATATGCTGTCCCTTTTCTTTTTTACTGAACTTTTGATATTTCTTGCTATCCTTACCTTTCCTCCTGACAGGAACATGTTGGTCCTGAACTCTGATCAACAAGCTTTTAAAAGACTCCAAAAAGTCAACTGTGGATTTAGCCCCAGTCACTCCAATCTAATTTCTCCAATTCCTGCTTAATACTGTTATGATTAGTCTTCTCCCAGTTTAGAACTTCCATCAAAGGACAAGTCTTATCCTTGCCCATAACAGTCTTAAAATAGCAGTATGTTCACAGTTCCCAAAATACACCATCCCTGAAACTTTAATTAGCTGGCCAGCTCATTCCCCAACATAAAGTCTAATATGTCCCCTTTCCTATTTGGACTATGTATATATTATTTCAAGACATCCTCCTGGATACACCTAACAAATTCTGTCTCATCTCAACCCAGACACTAGGGGAGTCCTTGTCAATATTCAGTAAATTAAAATCACCCACCACAACAACCCTGTTGAATTTGCAAATTTCCATGATCTGCTTATATATGTGTTCCTCCATTTCCTCCTGGCTATCAGGACACCAATGATGTATCTGTTCAATTTACGAATGTTATTGTTTTTCATTTTTCAGTTGTCAGTCTAGAAATGAGTGACATTGCTGGCTGAGGTTTGAACACTTGACCTGTGACTCACTCGTCCAGTCCCACAATCACTGTGCATTATACAAGGTCTGGGATTCAAGTTTTGAGAAGAGCTAAGTAACTGAACTAGGTCAAAAAAGAAGTGTCTTCCTTGGGAAGACTGCGAAATGATATCTACATGGGAACCCAGACAAATGTTATAGGTTTCTGACCTCTATTTTGAGACCTGTTGAATTATTCAACATGCAGTCCGAAGGGAAAAACAACAACTTGAAACATCTAGTATCTTGATACTGGACTTTAGTCCCACAGTTAAAGAACATGTTCATAGGAAGCAACACAGGAAAAGGCAGCAAATGAACCTCAACCTTCTTGTGCTTTGTAATTCTTCAAGAATTTGCTTTATCTTTGCACATTTTGGTGAGAAGTGAATGCTTTTCAAACAAAGGTAGCTGATATTTGCACACTGTTTGCAGGTCAACAGGAGAGAATGTTTCAGGAAATGAATTTTTTTCAATTAAACTTCAGATTAAAATAAAATTCTAACAGTTTATCAGATTGAAGTATGAGTAGTGTACTGCAGTTCTATTACTCAGTCAAATCACTGGAAGACGTGCTGGCTCTTTTTTTGACCATTTTCTTGTAAATTCCTGTCACTTATGCTGAATTGTAGTATATAATCCTACAATCTAATGCAGTAAATTCTGAAATCCCGGGTATTGAAATAACCTTTCAATTGTTTCAAAAGTTGATGTTCCCATGTTATTGTTGTCATGATGCTAAAATTCAGCAACCCTTCTGGAATGACATACGTAACCCATTATAATCATTTGAGTGGACCTGTATTTTGGAACCACAGCATTGTTGAGTCCGCTCACAGGATCAACTTATGGTGTTATCAAGCGGACCAGCTCTCTGTAAATAAAAAAAGAAAATGATGATAAATTTAGGTGGATCCCTCTGCATTTGGGAAGACAGTTGGATAACTAGGAAATGCAAAGTATGGTGAGATAACAAGGTGTAGAGCTGGATGAGCACAGCAGGCCGAGCAGGAAAACTGACGTTTCGAAAGGGTCTAGGTCTAAAATGTTAGCTTTCCTGCTTCTCTGATGCTGCTTGGCCTGGTGTGTTCATCCAGCTCTCCACTTTGTTAGCTCAGATTCTCTAGCATCTGCAGTTCCAACTATCTCTGAATGCAAAGTATGGTGCTTGGTTATACTGATCCCTACATATCTCTGGTACAGTGGTTAATTATATTGACCCGCACAGATGATACTGAGTCATACTGACTTCTGCATATCCAGGTATATATGGTATCATCATGAGTTAGCTCAAAGTTCACAGATCCAGTTGTACACAGTATCATGCGGGAAGTTTTATATTCTCACCATCCAGCCCTGTGAAGAGTGATCACTTGGCAGAGGCACCTGTAAAACATACACCAATGTGAATTACTCGTCTTGGAAAAACAGAGGAGGGGTAAAATTGAAGAGTCCAGTGTAGGACGTCTGTTTTTAAATTTCTGATTTGTTTTAAATCTGACGAGTCTAAGAAGTGATTGTGTCTACCAATAGCTTGTTAGCAATATTGTTCTCTTCTTCATTAGTGAGAGATGCAAGGGTTGGAGACCCCAGTACTGGAAACTGGGACCACTTGCACTGCATTGAACTGAACTGAACTATTTGGGTCATTTCTGGTGCTTGCCTGATGAAATACTGAAGCAGTTTGTCTCCAGTAATGAACTGAAGAACAGGAATGAAAGAATTTGTGGTCACATTTCACTCCAGTTCCTTTGTAACATGGTTCTGCCATTGATGTAATTCCATCTTATCTGTGAGTCATTTTGCGATGGGTTACTATTTCTGTGCTATCATATTATGTGAAATGAGGTGACATGAGCTGGCCTTGTGTCAGAAATTCTGGTTTTATTGTACATATTTTCTTTATTTTATTGCATATTGTTTTGTCTCAGTTCATGCATGATATTAGTGTGGATATCAAGCAGTTGGCTGCATTCTTCATTAGCTTTTAATTTCTCAGCTGTCCCCTGCCCTGACCCCATCTAATCTAGCCTGTTATTGCCCTATCTGAAATATACCATTCAGTAATACCTTCATGTTAGGATTAAATCAATTCATTGTAAATATTTATTGTTAGCACTGATCTGTTTCTGAGGCTGTGATCCTTCACAGTACTTTTCTTCAATTGTATTACATATTAAGGAATCTTCAGAGAGAGAGAGAACGTGTGCATGATGAGTTAGCATCAGGGGGCACAGCACGAGTTTGGGATATTTAGTTTTTGGTGTACGAGGAGCACAATAATACTGTGACCCGGGTTTTATTTTCTTTGGCTTATTGATTTGTTAATAGTATGTGCCTCTTGCTGTACCCTATGCATTTTCTGCAACTAATATTCTCTAGATAGTCAGTGCTGTTTTTCTATTAGGTCAGTGCCCTCGGGAGTGTTTTAATACTTTCAAGGGAACCCCCCCCCCCCCCCCCCCCCCAACCACACCGTGCAGTCTGACCAGCGCCAGTTAAAGATGCAAGGCTTTGAAGGCTGCTTTGAGCGTTGTCTAGTTCACCTCAATCAAATTTCAATTCGAGAGACCCATGAACGAGTAATCTTTCTGTATGATCTGATCCTACAACCCTGTTCTAGCTATCACTTTTTGCCATGTGTAGGGCGCCCTCATGTGGATTGAAAGCCAATGGAGAGTTGTCTCAGTGGTCACACACCCATTTTCATTGACTCGTCTAGGAAGAAAGAAGATAAAAGTAAAGGGGGTTTGACGGCAGAATGTAAAAGCATGAGGCTAATAAATCTTGCAGCCATCTGCATTTCACTATCTTGTTCCTGAAGTTTCCCATCATCAAATGCAGTGGTAGAATTATACAAAGTGCTATTTGCAGAATTTTCAGTAATTGCACTGCAAGCCAAGTTGCTCCAGAGAAGCTCTATCTGAACATCTGCACCAGTCATGCGCAATCTTTTCCCTTTTCCTGGCACAGCTAAGGAATCAAAACTGTAGACGATTGTAACAGTGGGCTACTGCTGGACAGATAAGGTCCTCTATAAAGATGTTCTGAGTTTTTTTTAAAGCTGGTCTTTTTGACTATGTTTTTCAGTATGGGGTAATTGTGTACATTCTGGATTGTTGCTGAAACCTGTACTAAATCCTTTCAATAAATCTAGCAACTGGAGTCTGTGTGAAGTGTCTCTTTGTATTTTGGGGTAGGTCCATATTTTTGAGGAGCTAGTATTTTATAGAAAACATATAAAGGGAAGCAGCGGTTCACCTGGAAAGCAAGCCAGTGAACGTTGTGGAAAATGCTAATATAGACATCACAGCAGTATAATTATGAGGTAAGGCAGATCAGATTAACGGAAAATTTGTAAAACAAACACTCAACGCATTTGCGTGCATATTTCAGTCGCCAAAAGAAATCTCTTCTGAAGTTGTTGAATTATTGTCAGAATGCACTTCTCTCAACAACAACTCGTTCATTGTCCCTTTGCCTGTATCTATGTGACTTGGAGTCAAGGGATATTATAGCAGAACCCTTTACTGTGTTCATCAAAAGTTTGAATACTTCAAGAGTTTCTGGATTCAGTTTGAGACTAGAAGACCCATTAGAGCTTCTGGCCGACATAGAGGTTTACAAGTGTTTACCCCTGTCTTTGGCATGTTTGCAGAAGCTAGTAAGGGAGCACTGCAGTCCTGGAGGTGCAGTCCTTATTGAGACATTAAGCCATGGTTTGTCTTTGGGTGCTGATCTCCTAGCGCTTAGAGGAGGAGTATTGGTGTACTGCCCATAGATTCTATATTTATGTCCCATGCAATACCTCTAAAATCAATTTAGTTGATCTCAGCCCTGAGTATTTGCAAAATGGTTGCCACATTTACTGGCAACTCAGTGATTTAATTGTATATAAGCATTTCTGGGACACTAATGAAGTGCATATGTTCCTTTACACATGTACAAGCTCAACTTCAAAAGTGACAATGGAACTATACATAAGTGGAGAAGGTACATTTCAGTTCTCATCAGAAAGGTGATCTTGGGCTGTGCATTGTGCTCAGAGTGAACCACTGTCAAGGTGGATTGAGAAGTGAATCAGTGGCCAGAGGCTCAGGATTAGTGTTAAAAGTCTGAGGAAAGGAGTGAAGGAATGATTCTGTTGCAGTTGGATTTTAGAATGCAGAATATGTTCTTACAAGGACCTGGTGAAGTTAAGTCAGTCTTGGCATTTAAGAGCAGTGGATAGAAATGACACATATTAGAAATTTGGGATTAAGTCACGGATTGGGATCACGGTGAATTCCTGCAACGGGAGTCAGCACCAGCATGGCCGAGTAAAATGTCATTTCTTCATGATGTAATTGAACTTGCTAATACAATGGTGAATTTGAGTAATAGCATTTTGGAGAGACGGTGGATGTTGTATGTAAACAAACTTTGCTTTTTACCTATTTTACTATTTGTTTCAGGCCATCAATGCAATCACAGCAGTCCTTTGGGCCCTCTGCCTCTCCAGTGAATAAAATGGCCACCATGGGGAACAAGTTGCCATCTGTCAGCCAGCTCATCAGCCCACAGCGCAATGCACTCACACAAGCCCCCATGCCACCAGGAAGTATGGGTAAGGTCCATGAGCATTATTCTCTTTTGTGGAAAAACTCCTTTCTCGCATCCTGGGCACATGCCTGTGTGATGGGTGATTTTTCTCAAACTGTCACAGCCTTTCTTCATTTGCTATACTTGATCGTTATGCAGAATGTTTGTTCCCTTGCTTGCCAAGAATCTATATGCTTCTACCTTAAAATATTCAAAGATTCTGCTTCCATTGCCTTTTCAAGAAGAGTGTCTCAAAGCTTCATGACCCTCTGGGAAAATACTTCTCACATCTGTCTTAAATGAGCAATTCCATATTTTTAAATGGTCCTGAACTAAGTTGCTTCCTGATGGAGAGGGATCTGAACTAATTTGTCAGTTGGTGCTCCAGGCTATATTTGTTGTATAGCCATACAATGTGTGATACTGACGCTGCAAGGACTGAGATTGAGTGGGTTATCTCGAGCATAAAGGGATGTTCCTGATCAGTTCTTTTGTTTTCTCAGTTCCTCAGATGATGAATGTTCCAATGCAGATGAATGGAGACATGAACGGGTTGAGTCCTACGCAGGGATTGCCTTCACCAATGGCATCGACTTCACATTGCACACCGCCTCCGCCTTACCCGTCTGACAACAGTATCTCCAGGTCAGAGGTGGTGATTAGATTACTCACTTTATTTGTAGAATTAGTTTATATAAAGTGGACTGTTTTCCTAGGACCATGAAGCATTCCCTGTTTATGAAATTTCAGATAATTAATCTGTTTGCCAATTGGATAAATCCCACAGTAAGATCTGAAAATTAATTTAATTTATACTGTAATAAGCTCTGGTTCATCTGATAAACAACACAAACCAATGTATTGAGTTTTCACTGGCCATGAGCTTTTATTTCCTTCAAAAGCCCACGATCCTGAGTTTGCAAGGTATTCAAAAAAGAGACCACACCAAATGTGGTAGCTGTGCCAATTTAAAGCAGCTCACAGGCCAGGATTAAAGAGAGAGGAATTCAGTCACCAGAAGGGTTTAAAATTGGTAAGGAGGTGTATTGGATAGGTTGTCTGCACCTACAGCTGACAAAACACAAAGGATAAATGGGATGCTTCCCAGAATATTGAGAGATGTGAGAAATTGCTGAGGCACTGGCTGCAGTGTTTTGGTTTTGTTCAGACTCAGTGGTGCCAAAGGATTGGAGTATTGCAAATGTTATGCCTTTTGTCCAAAAAAAGGTTGCAAGGAAAAGCCGAGCAACTCTGGACCAAGATAACAAAGTGTGGAGCTGGATGAACACAGCAGGCCAAGCAGCATCTCAGGAGCACAAAAGCTGACGTTTCGGGCCTAGACCCTCTGATGAAGGCTCTAGGCCCGAAACGTCAGCTTTTGTGCTCCTGAGATGCTGCTTGGCCTGCTGTGTTCATCCAGCTCCACACTTTGTTATCTTGGATTCTCCAGCATCTGCAATTCCCATTATCACTGATACAACTCTGGACCAGCTGGTTTAACTTTGGTTGGGAAACTTTTAGAAACAATAGATGAAGTGTCGGAGGCTATGGGGTGACCTTACAGAAGTTTATAACATCATGAGGGACATGGAAGTGTGAATCGTCAAGGTTTTTTCCCCCCCAGGGTGGGAGGGTGGCCCAAAAATAGGGGGCATAGGTGTAAGATGAGATTTTCCTTCAAATCATTTTTGCTTCTTTTTACTACTTTAAATCTGGGCTCTCTTACTCTCAACCCTTTCAAGAGTTAGAAATGTATTCACCCTATTCACTCAATCCAGATGCCTCATGATTTTGAAAAACTATCAGATCCCCTCTCAACTTTCTCTTCTGTAAGGAGAACAGCCGTAGCTTCACCAATCTGTCGTCTTAACCTAAATTTCTCATCCCTGAACACATTCTCAAACAGCTTCTGTACTCTTATACTTTCACATTCTTCCCAAAGTGTGATATCCAGAACCGGATGCAGTACTCTAGTCGAGGCTGAACTAGTGCAAGTTCGATAATGTACCTAAAATTCTGGAACCCCCTCCCTAACAGCACTGTTGGTATCCATACAGCCCAAGGAATGCAATAATTCAAGAAGACAGCCCACTAGCACCTTCTCAGGCCAATTAGAGACAGTTAGTAAATTCTAACCAAGTCATCATTGCTTACATAGTGTGTAATAATTCTCAAAAAAAAACCTTACTGCTGATGATCCCAGTGCAGTACTGCTGGATTGCTATATTATCACAAATGAGATGTTAAACCTCAGCTGAGTTTACCACATCCCAGGGCACGATTTTGGGCATGAGCAGTGGAATGCTTCCTGGTATCTTGGCCAATACTAAACACAATCAGTATGACAGATGATCTGATTATTCACACATTGCTGTTCGGGTTTACAAAAATTGTTTTCACACTGATTTATTTGTATCATAATTGCACAAAGAAGTTTTTGTTTCTCACAGTATGCATCTGCATGTTGTTTGAGAAAACTGTGGTCTTGAACAAAGAGCAGCACTGATCCTTCGACCCCTCTATTTGCAGCTTTCTGACGAGAGCCGGCTGTGCGTCGTGTTTGGAGTATTTCACCACCCAGGGATTGATGAACATTTACCAGATCGAGCATTTTACCATGGATGTAAGTAGTTTCCACTTCCCACTCAGGTCCATGACCCCTGCCAATTTCCCTCATCTCTTTAATAAAACCATCATATAGATGGAAAGCCAAAGCATGCTCAATATGGGTCTCTATATAGTCCTCACTGTCATGAACTTTGGGTGAAAGGATAATACAGACACTTAATTAAGCCTTAAAGTCACTCATTTCTCCATATCTGCAACTTAAGGAAAGTGAATACAGATCAGGCATGTGACTGCTTCGGGACCTTGTCTCATCTAACCTTTTTAAATGAATGGACAGTGATTGTGTTCACACACACCAAAACTGGACCAGAAGCAGGAAAACCTTGTCCTGATTTTGGTTACCCTTGGAAGAGGTAGAGACTGACTGATGTTTGTCTTTCAGTTTATTCCGTGGCTGTAAAGGCCTTATCCCAGTGATAAAAGCAAGTGTGTTTTTGAGAGAATAGAAATGCTGGGGAAAACTTCAGAAGGATTGGGTGTTTCCTGGCCCCTTAAGTTGATCTCTAGGTACATGGTCAGTGATACAGTGCTTATTGTAAAGGCGAGGTCAGTACTCGCGACGCAGGAAAAGTTATGAACCTAAATTTAATCAGTGGGACCATTTGTGGTGTTAATAAAGGCGAGTATGAGGTTCTCGTGAGAACCTAATTGGTTCTTTAGGGAAGGGAGGACAGCCCTGAATGAAATGGGGTTCGTGTTTAGGAAATCTAGAGTTAAGCAATGTACAGTATCACTCAGGATTAAACTCAATAAAAGAATGGATCAGAATTGGCTTTTCTCAAAGTCTGAAGTTTTGCATAGTTTTCTAGGGAATAATTGGATAAATTTGTGCTCCCAATTAAAAGCAATAAATGGAAAATCTCAGAGGTCATTCTGCGAAGTTTCGAGTTTATGTTTTTGTCACATGAAATTGCATTTCAGCAGTGTGAAACCATAAAAGTCATCAGTGATTTGCTGCCTCCATAACCAAAACCATTTTTAAAAAAATCTTATCAGGATCTCATCAGCCTGAAGATTCCTGAGCAGTATCGACACGCCATCTGGAAAGGAATATTGGACCACAGACAGAGCCTTGATTTCTCAACCCCTCCCCAACTACTGCGGAACACAAGCAGTGCCTCTACTGCCAGTATGGGCTCCCAGAACGAGACACGTGGTGAACGGGTAATTGATGCGGTCCGTTTCACCCTGCGCCAGACCATCTCCTTCCCTCCCCGCGATGATTGGAATGATTTTGGATTTGACGTGGATGGACGCCGCAGCAAGCAGCGGATCAAGGAGGAAGGGGAGTGAAGTGGTCTGGAACAACAAATGCATCAAACCACAAAAGACAATGTTCCAAAAATATTGACTGATGACAACAATACGAGGGGACACTGTCAGAACAAAGTATTTACACTTTGAGTATTCTTTCTCGTATTCAAATTGGTTGCACTTATCCAACTTTATTTTGCCTTTATTTTACTTTTTTGTTGTCTTAAGCCCAACTGCCCATATATGGTAGCTGTATCAAAGCTTATAGGGTGCTTGAGGGGCTATGTGGGATTTGTAACTGCCATATTTATGCATCTGTTCCTGTTTAGAGAGGATCATTCTAATCAATGGTATTGTTCGTGCATCAAAATTGCAATTGCATAAAGGTGTGCGAGTGCAAATAGATACAGACTAAGCATGTGAGTGAGGAAGGCAGACAATGGAGTTGTTGAGCCTCCTTCCTCACTCTATTCTTGGTTATCTTGCACTTCAAAAATTACATTTAATATTTCACAGCCAGGGCTGAGATCAGGAGTGCTGCAAAAGTACTTACATACACTGGAACAGTGGCTGGCAATCTCTACGAGGAAGGGGAGCAATCATTGCTATTGTTTGTTTTCTTTTAATGATGATGACAGAGCATCAACTAACAGCCATGTAGTCTGTCACACAAATTCAACTCCTGGAAATGGGTCAAGGAGCCCTTTCTGAGATTCAGTACTGCAAAAGTAGTTTTGTCTCTTAAAACATTTGCTAGCAAATGTGGCATTTTCCTGTTCCTGCTTACCTGCGATGCGTCCAGGTGGCTGAGTGGTGCGCCTCTCCCATAGTGATTCCAGGAAGCACTTGATTATGTGCATGTGTAAGCTCAGTACTTGCAGGACAAGTAGAACTGCAAATGTGATCTCCTGTTGCTGACGTGTCCTGGATCATAGAAACCACATGTCACTGCTGAATGAATGCAGCTGTCGGTTAGCTAAAGTCGGGATGTCAACCCTTTCACGTACAAGCTGTGATGTATTAGCTCATAAACACAACCTTGACTGACAATTACATTCTGATGTTTGCTTTGAATTTAAAGGGGCAAGCGGGAGAAAGAACTGCTTCGCGATAATCACTGATAGCAAATTTTATACTGGTTCAGAATTTTATATTGAGATCCATCTCAACTTCGTGCATTTCATTTGCAGGATGTTGCATGGTGTGAAACTACTGATCCTGGTGGTGCTGGCCACGTTCTGAGGGAATGCTGGATTTGGTTAGTTTTTATCTCCTCCTGGGCTGGGGGGAAGACCATTCAGCAATGTCAGTTGTATGGGACATGGGCTTTAATCTGGACCTGAAGCCACTTCCTGGGTTTATCCCTAATCTGTTCACAAGTGTAAGATAATTCCCTTCTCCTAAGACTTAAGCTTTCACCAATGACAGTTGGACCCTTGTGAGAAAATTCATAGCTTTACAGAATAAGAGTGTAAAGCTGTGTGACACATGAGATGTTTAGGATCTTTGTCATAGGCACCATTCTTACTGCCTCACTGATATCTGTTGTTTATAAACATCAGTGCAGCGTTCATATCATATATGATACTTTAAACACACGACAGTTAAAAATTACACTGTTATGTGTTTAATAGCTCCCTAGAAAACTATCCTGGATAGTAGTGCCTTGATAAATGGGCTCTGTGATTCAAAGACAGCCAGAGCTCCAGATGGAAGAGCTATCAGTGACTATTAGTTTGTACCATTGTCACCCAGTTAAAGAAGCAGCACAGACCAGCCCAGACAGCTGTTGTTTAGTGGAAGGGCATGGGAAAAAGTAGGATAAATTGAGTTTGACTGAGAGCACCACTTGTATCATGACTTTAACACGCTGCAGCATTCTGTTTCTCTACTTGAATCTGGTTCTGGGGTAGCCTGTGTGTTACTGTAGGTGTACCCGTTTCACATATGAGTCCTAGATTTCAACATTTTGTTTTATCTTCATCTCTTGGTATTTTGCTACAGTGACTGAGGCTGTCCTGCAGGTGAACTCCAAGTAGCTTGGTGCTAATGGCTGAGGTGATTCAGGTTATTGAAATTCCTCACAAACTGTGAATTAGGGTTTAGTAGAGACGCTTTTACTTCTTTTTATCCCTCTCTCTGCTTCCTTCAATTTTAATTGCACTTCAAAACAATTCTGAAATGTCAGGGTAATCCATGCAGAGTGGTTTCTATTCACAAAACAATATTTGGTGGCTCCTTGCACAGCTGCAATCTCTTCTGTTCCTTCTCCTCCCTCCAACTCACCAAGGTCAAATAATCCACCAGTGCTCATCCTCTGGTTAACTCTTCCAGACTAGTCTGGGCTGCTGGAACTGTTTGAACCCTACACAAGATTAGAAGGAGAAGAGGAATTAGTATTTCACACAGGACAAGCCAATGCGTGTGCCTGCCCCACACTGACTTTCACAACTCCCTTTCTGATGTGATTGCAGAAACAGAGCACAGCTGGAGATGGCATGAATGGTTGTGTCCAGAGAGAGAGAGAATAAAAACAGTCTCTGCTAAAATAATGTTATGGCTTTGATTTGTGCAGGTATTAAAATGGGATGTGTCTAAAATTTTAAATGGGAGTTTGTCTGTAGTAGCATGACAGTCATAAAATAGTTGGTCAGTTTTCATTTCATGTTGCTGTATATACACCATTGGAGCATTTTGCCAACTTTTTTAGAAATATGTATGTATCATGTTTAAGGTGGTATAAATCATGTAACTGTCAAACTGTGTACGCATCAACACTGACTGGGCTGAGCACTCAGTCAGTTATTGCAGTCCCTGTTTGAATGAATGCAAGCATCAGCACTGTCCAGCACAGCCGATTATGCCTGCAGAATGATAACTGCAGGGCTTTTGTATGAGGATGTTGCTTTCATTTGGTGTTTCACTGAATAAAGTGTATTTGTGACTATGGTAATCAGAGGGGGATGGGTAGCATATCAGCAGGATGCTGGCAGGTTTGTACTATTTGGAATCAATAGTTGTGTTTCAATTCAGTGTAAATCTGCTGTGTATTGGATTTGATGCACTGTAAAGTTCCTTCTGTATAAACTACCACCACATTCCTTTTTTTTCTTGCAGTATTAAGTATCCAATTAAAAGTTTCTCAAGAGTCCTGGTTCCCTTGAGTATCATTTGAATTTTCTATCATTCACCCAAAATCATTCTAATTGTAAACATCTGTGAGAAACTGTGCAAGTTGTGCCCTCTAATTGCATGTGCCAAATTATCTTGTTAGTTATAAAAACTCAGTGTTGTTCGGCTTTGACTTGACACTAGGTATGGAATGTGGCAAAGGCTCCAAGTTCAGTTAGTGAATTATAATTAATGTAGAACTTAGTTAGGACTGGTAAAAGTACCATCCTTCAGAAGAGATTATGACTGAAGCAGCTCAAAATTTGCCAACTAAATCAAGCTGGGAAGAATGGTGAACAGAGAAGATGATACAAATTACCTACAACAGGACATAGCCTAGCAGAATTGGCAAATAGAGTATGAAGTGATATTTTTGGTATAAGAGTTAGGTAGAGGGTATTTAGATTTAATACCCAAGTTCTGAAGAGTATGTAGGGTCAGAGGGACCTGCTAGTACATAGGGGAGGCGATATTATCACTGGACTGTTAATCAAGATATCCAGTTAATATGCTGGGAACCCAAATTCAAATCCCACTGCAGCAGATGGTAGAATTTGAATTGATAAAAGTCTGGAATTGAGTCTAATGATAACCGTGAATCCATTGTTGATTGCCGATTAAAACTCATCTGGTTCTGTGACGTCCTTTTGGAAAGAAATCTGCTACCCTTAACTGGTCTGGACTACATGTGACTCCAGATCCACAGCACAGTGTTTGACTCTTAATTGCCCATTGGGAATATATTCTGACCTAGCCAGCAATGCTTTTATCCCATAAATTTTAAAAACCATTTTCATCGATCATTGAAGGTGGTTGGATGTACCAAGAGTATGGTCAGCATAGCATGTGGGATCTTAGGCTTCATAAATAACTGCACAACTGAGCACAAAAGCAGGGAGGTTATGCTTTATGGAAGTCTGGTTAGGCCCAGCTATAGTATTTGATCCAGTCAGGGTGAGCCCAGTTTCTAAAAGGGGTGGAGTGATAAAAATTAAGGAGCTTTTGTCGCATGGCGAACTTGTAAGAATTAAAAGTGGGTGCTGGCAGATTGGGCCACGGTGCGTACTGAACATGAGAAAGATCTCAAGATCTGAAATACAGGACAAACAAACTACAAGGGGAGGTTGGTAGAGTTGAGCTTGTTGTTGGAGTTAAGGAGATGTGGAAAGATTGGTTTGAAGTGTAAGATTACGATAAGTTTACACAGACAGTCAAGGAAAAGCTGTTACCATTATTTGATGGTACAAAGGCTGGGGGATACCAAGATAAGCTTTTAAGTGAGAGATATGAGGGGAATTTATTTTCAGCCGGGAATGGTAATGGTCTGGAATTTTCTGTCCGTGATGATGGTGGAAGTGGAGTCAAGCAGGAGAGTGGCATGGTTTGAATTGCTATACATGACAAGTGTCCTGGACTGAATAACCACCTATGCTGAAAATTATTTATTTAATAGCTGTTTCTTGGACCTTGTCTCACACAATTGGCCATGAAGACCTTGTGTAGTAACCTTTAACGTGGCCCTTGATTAAATTCCTTCTGAAAATTCATTTCCAGCACAACCATAAACTCAACTCCAACCAAGTCACTTGTTGCTTCTTCAAATGAATTAGTTCACCATGATTTCTCTCCTTGTTTGCCTGATTACTTTAAGGTATCATGGTGATTGACTAAAATGGTGGACTGAGAGGTGTAGATCTTGTAGCTGCACCTGAGATTCAGGATTATTTCTAGATTTATTTCTGGACTGCTTAGTTATTAAAATTTTTAAAAGACACTTGGGTATGTACATGAATAAGAAATGTTTGGAGGAATATGGGCCAAATGCAGCCAGGTGGGATTATGGTTGGCATGGATTGATTGGAGCAAAGGGTCTGTTTCCATGCTGTATAACTCTAAGTCCATTGCAACGGCAATGATCCAGAACAGCAGGCTGGGTAAAGGTGGTGGAGTCACTCTTGTTTCAGGTAGAGAGTTAATGGCTCACGCACACTAAAGTAAAAGCACTATAACACATACAACAAGGACAAGCCAGCTTCAATAGCACATGCAAGTGCATTTCTCCAAACATTTGTGAAATAACTCACCCAGAGGCTGGTATCCTGTCACCACATCATGTTTCATTTACATACAGAGTCCTTGGCACTGATCCAGCTTCCTCAGAGTTGGCTTTCAGAGTGAACAGAACCTCTGATACCGCTTTTTATACTGTCAGCCAGGACTCCCTGATTGCACCAGGTTAATAGTCCCAATCAGGGAAATCATTCCTCCTGGCTGACCTCATTACGATCATTAAATTCCTCCTCCTCCTGGGGCATTTTAGCACGAGGTCTGCACCTGAAAAGGGTGACATCTAATGCATAGTAGTTTGCCTCTTACTTCCAGAGCATCTTGAAAGAAATTCATTCTCCTTTTCAGGTGGCAAAGACATCAAGGTGGCAGTATCCAGCATGTCAATCTCAGATTCCGAGTTTTATTCGGTGTTTGACGGAGAGGCAGACCCCACGGGTTCCAGAGTCGTCAGAAAGGATATTGAGAAGCTGGGCACGTTTCACTCTCACACCATTTACAAGTTTGCAGCTTTCAACTTTCAAATGGTCCACCTGCTTGTTTGGGACCATCACATCTACCCAAACTTCAGATGTTATTTACCTAACATCCACTGTGCTTCTTGTCCAGATAGGGTCATTCCTGTGGTTCCTTCACCAAACTTCATACCCTGAAGTAAACTGTGCCTCTCACTTAGTGGAGTCCTGTGTCTGGCATTTGCTTCTGATCCTGTTTCACCGTTTCCCCCTAAGGTCCAGGAAGATCAGGTTTAACCTGGTGTCTTCTCCCCATTAGCAACTGTGCTGAAGCTATCCCTGTAGTTGCATGAGATGTGGTCCTATTGATCAAATAGGATCTAGGACAGTTTGGTATCTAGTGAAGCTGTAGGCTGTTTCTTTAAGCCTGCCTGCAATGTTTGGACTGCACTTTCTGCCAGACTATTGGATGATGGATGGTATGGAGCTGCCTTGTATGTTAAATACCAATTGGTTTTAGAAAATACTCAGATTAACTGCTGGTAAATGATGGCCTGTTATCTGTAATCAATGCTTCTTGGAGTATGTGTATTGCTGAAGATGCGTGCTGTTTTTCTATCATCATCCCCATGTTTTTCATTCAGCCACAATGACTAATAACATTAAGCTCATGAAAGGACCTGCATAGTTAATGTTTAACCAAGTCTAGGGTTTACTCGGCTATTCCCATGAATTGTGGAGCTGCTGGCTGTTTATGTCCTTGTTGGCACTCTGGGCACTACCCCATTCACATAACTTTTTCTGCATCTAATCCTGGCCAACAATCATACCTTTTCACCAACATCTTCATTTTGGAAACCGCTAGATGTCCCCACTGGAGTTCAGGCAGCAACCTTTGCTCAGGACAATCACTCTTGCTCCCCATAATAATATGCTGTCCTCTACTGTGATCTGATCTCTCCGGGCCAAAAAGGTTTTAATTCTGGTTTCCTCCACATCCATCAGTTTTTGTTTTGGCAGGACTGGATTGTTCTGTGTCCAAAGCCTGATATTTTCAGCTATGACTGAGTTCGTCAAAAAAATTTAAAACCATTACGGACTCTGCCGGTGGCAGTGGTATCCCCACCACTGGTGTATCTGCCAGTGAGAGTTGGCTCAATGCATCAGCATTTGCTACATGTCATCCTGAATGGTGTTCCAACTTGTGATACTGAAAATAAATGCTTCAGTGCTGAAGAGTCATCAACTCAATGTTGGCTTGTTCTCTCACAATGGATGCTGCCTGACTTGCTGTTATCTTCAGCATTTGTTGTTTTCAGTACAGATTCCAGCGTGTGCAGTAATTTGCTCATACCTTATAATGATACGTACATAGTTTTAGAGCCCACTGCTGAATTTGGCCTGAAGTTACAGGTGGCACTACTTCTGTCCTTTTGAGTAGACCCCGCAGGGGTTTGTGGTTCGTTAATATTACAACATTACATCTGTAAGGATATTGTTGGAACTTCCTGACTCCAAATATGACCGCCAAACCACCTTTCTCTGTCAGAGTGTATTTATGCTCTGCGTTAGCCGAAGCCCTGGAAACATACGCTATTGGGTGTTCCTCTCCATTGGGCCACCTGTGAGTTAACATTACACTCATACCATACGGAGAGGTGTTGCATGTCAACACCAGATCTCGTCTGGAATTGTAGTCTGTTAACACCTTGGAGGATGATAGCTGGTTCTTCACTTTCCTGAAGCTATGGGTTGGCTACGCTACCATTTTCAAGGCTGACCCTTTTTAACAGTTGATGCAAAGGTGCTGGGATGAAGGCCAAGTTAAATATGAGCTGTCTGTAATAAAATACCATCCCAAGGTAAGACTTAAGCTCCAGTACAGACATGAGAGCTGGGGTACCTTTGATCATTTTCATCTTGTCTTCTAACGGGCGTAACCCAGTCTTGTTGAGTCTGCAGCCAAAGTAGGTCACTTGGGGTGCCTGAAATACATTTTTCCCTTCTAATGCTTACACCCACCTGAGATAAATGTCTAAAGTCTTCATCTAAGTTCTTTAAGTGCTCCTTGTTGGACCTCCCTGTTATTAGCATGTCATTTACATAAATGGTGACCTGGGGTAGACCTTGTCAAATGTTCTTCGTCGTCTGCTGAAAAATGGTGAGACTGACAATACCCCAGATGACAGTTCATATTTTGGTACAAACCCTTGACTATCATTTCAGCATACGTCTATACGACTCTTCACCTCACTGCAATTGCAAGTACACATCACACGTTAAGCTTCATGAAGGCCGGCCACCTACCAGCTTTGTGTATAAATCCTCTAGGTGAGGGACTGGGTATTTATGCAGCTGCAAAAAGTGATTTACTGTTTGTTTAAAGTTAGGCCTTACAATCAGCATGACTGGTGCTGCCCATTCTGCAAACAGGACTGATTTGATGATTCCTTCACTTTCCAGCCTTCAGATTTCTACCTGTATTTCTGACCATGAGGTGAATGGCACTGGGCAGGCCTTGCAGAATTGTGGAATTGCTTCCTGATCAACATGCAGGATGGCCTTGGGCCCTCTCATAGCCCCTAGTCCTTTCTGAAAAACATCAAGGTATTTCATTAGGATTCAGTCAGGCAGCAATTTTCTGTTGAAAAATGTTGAACCAATCAAGTTGAATCTTTTTCAACCTTCTTCTAACTAAGGCCCAAGCCTTTTACTATAAATCGGTGGTAACTGAACCAGCTGCTTACCATAAGAGATCAGAATCAAAGTTGTACCCCTAACTGGGGCGGCACAGTGGCTCAGTGGCTAGCACTGCAGTCTCACAGCACTGGGGACCTGGGTTCAATTCCAGCCTCGGGCGACTGTCTGTGTGGAGTTTGCACATTCTCCCCGTGTCTGCGTGGGTTTCCTCTGGGTGCTCCGCTTTCCTCCCACAGTCCAAAAATGTGCAGGCTAGGTGGATTGGCCGTGCTAAATTGCCTGTAGTGTTCAGGGGTGAGTCGGTTATAGGGGGATGGTTCTGGGTGGGATGCTCCAAAGGGCAGTGTGGACTTGTTAGGCCGAAGGGCCTGTTTCCACACTGTAGGGAATCTAATCTGTGAAAATTCCTGGGTATAGCTTCTCAGTCTAGCCAAGGTCATGCCTAAACTTAAGAGTTAGGGTCCAGAGTGAATTTTATTGAAGACTGGTTTTGCGATCACTGAAACAGCTGCGCCAGTATCAAGCTCCATTAGAAACTGATGACCATTTAAACAAATGTTTATTTTAATTGGTTCAGATTTGGATGTTGCTAAGCAATTTAACTGTTCCAAGCCAGATGTAGATGGACCTTCCAACCAGCCTATGAGTTCTGTTAGTCAATTTAGGTCTAATAGGACTCTTCTGCTGTCTAGAGTCTGCATACCGGTAGCAATTACAATGGCTTGCTGGCAGTGATCCTGAAGAAACTTTTAACAGTTTGGCTGAGGCTGGACTTTGTTTTAGAGTTTTGCTATTAGCTGATCTAGAGTCTGTACGTTTAGGATATATCCTGAGTGAGGCTATGCAATTGCCTTCAGTCAAGTGGTGTTCCCCAACCTCAGTCAGACTGGCGAGAGTATTGCTTCCGGCAGAATAGCCTGCAACTCATGCTCAGCTTGCTGCATTTTCCAATGATAAAGCCAGTTGTAATGCCTGTTTGAAGTCTAGTTGGGCGTTAGCTAATAGGTGCTTTTGCATGGATGTATCATTAATCCCACATACCAACAGGTCTCTCAGCATCTCATTAATGGTTAAACCAAAGTCTCATACCTCTGCTAGTCATCTTGACCCAGTCCAAAAACCCAATATGGATTTCCCTGGAACTTGAATTGCTGAGTAAAAGCAACAAATTCTCAGAAGAGGTTAGGGATGGTAATATTTGTTACCCTAAATCCATCAACTCTTGAAAGGTTTTAATATCTGGTGTCTCAGGGAAAGCTAGGACCCTAATAACTGAAAAAGCTGTGAGTCCACAAGCCATCAGGAGAATTATTTGTTGATTTCTTATTTGCCTGGAAAAACTAACACTTTTTCCACATACTGGGCTCAGTCTTTGACAGCAGGATCAAACAAGTCAAGCTTCTCAAATAATCGCATGGTGCCAGAAATGCTTACCCCAAATCAAAAACGGCTGTTGCAAATGAATTTCTTTAGGAGTATGTTGTTCTCTCATTGCCATTAGCTGAGTCTAGTATCCTGTCACAAAGCCACCCTTTGTTTACATGTCGAATGTCCTTGACACTGAGCCAGCTCTGAGTGAACAGATGTCTGACATTCCTGTTCTTATCCATCAACTAGGACTTCTGAGTGGGGCTGTTAATCTGATCCAATTAGGGAACCCATGTTCTATGAGGTCCACTTAACTCATTACAGTCACTACAACTTGCCTTTCATGTAAATAAATAATCCCAGCACTAGGTTGAAACTACAGTTTAGTCCTGACACATCTTTTAGATCCAGTACCTGCCAAGTTGATGTATTTCAAAGCAATTCAGCTGTTCCTGGTGTTTTTTTAAAATTTCCATGAAAGCTGCTTCTTGTTCTGGGCCCTAAAATTGCCATATATCCATAGAGTGAGCTTGCATAGATGGTCACATTGATGAGAATTCGACAAGGACATTGCTAAATAGTTCATCAATCCAACAATCCATTGTACTGCTTTTACGTTTGTTAGTTGATGCTTCTCTGCTATAGCTGTTGCCTTCACAGGATCTGGTGAAGTCCTTCGCATTCCCTGATCTATTTACTTGCTTTAGGCATCCTCAATTTTTTTTTCTTGTTCAACTTTCAGGTTCATAAGATAAGCTGACCCTAGTACTAGTTATGATCATGGACTGTGAGGGCTTCTTCCATCATATCTTGTCATCTGTAGACTCGCAGTTCATCCTCAATAGCTCACTGGGATGACTGACTATTTCATTCTATATGCATTGATACTGTTCTGAAGCAGAGGACTGCCAAACAATATGCACTCCCAAAGGGCATCCACAATATAGTTTGTTTTCATCCAGGTTCACTTAACAGTAACCATTTAGAACATAGAACAGTACAGCATAGTGCAGGCCCTTCGGCCCACAATGTTTTACCAACCATATAGAGGGTATTGAAGATCACAAAATGTGAAGATGGATGAACACAGCAGGCCAAGCAGCATCTCAGGAGCACAAAAGCTGGCGTTTTGGGCCTAGACCCTTCATCAGAAAAGGGGGATGGGGAGAGGGTTCTGAAATAAATAGGGAGAGAGGGGGAGGCAGACCAAAGATGGATAGAGGAGAAGATAGGTACAAGAGAGTTGCAGTGGGAGAGAGATTCCCTGAGATTGGTCCGGGGAGGAGGGTATTCTCTGTTTTCCAGAACTTTTCACTGCTACCATATCACATTTTTTGATTTTCTTTTTCAACTCTTCTGTATAGTCTTTCAGGCTGTACTTGAGAGCAGCTTTTATAATTTTTCAACATCCATTCAGCAGTCGTTGGTGGTCTGTGGACCATCATTAATCACTTATGGCAAGTGCAGGGTAACCACTGAAAGCTTTAGACTTGCTTCAACAAGTTACTTCTTAAAAATTCTTTCATTGGCTGAAAGTGTCACTGGCTGAACCAGCATTAAATTGCTTATCCCCAGCTGCCCCAAGAAGATGGTGGTGAGCTACCTTCTGGAATCACTGGCTGTCCATTTAATATAGTTACAGCCACAATACATTGGAGAGAGCTTCAGATTTTGATTCAGTGACACAAGAAGCAATGATATATTTCCAAGTGAGGACGGAGAGTGGCTTTGTGGAGAACTTAAGTAGAATTTTCTTAAATTCTACTAACCAGAACTTCAGATCTTTGTTCCTCCCACTGCATTTGGCTGTCTGCTTCATTTGATCTCCAAATGAGTACTGTTTCAGGATAGAGCCTCAACTTTATCATCAAGGTGTTTATTTTTGGGGTCACTATTGAGTTATTTACACAGGTCTGTTAAGCTTATGATGTTACCTAAACACTTCACACTCACTTAATGTTCTGCTTCTGCAGTCGTCATTCAAACAGTTGGAAACAATTTCTTACAATATGTCGATATTGTCCAGTCTAAAGATATGTTGAGAGTGATTGTCAGTATCATTGGCTAACAGCTCTGCAATAGTCCTAGGCCTTGTTTGCTTCTTTCTAGCTGAAACACTTGTGTGCAAAGTGATTCTACTTCTTGAGGTTAAAAAGCTGCTTTCCTTATTCTGGAGATGATTCCTTTTGTGTGGTGACCTCCACAACATTTACAGTCTGTACTCTACCCAAGATCTTCCAGCTCACATTTCTAATATTTCTTTTCGCCTTTTCTTGTTCATTCTTTGCGTCTCTCAGCGTAATACAAAACAATTACAGCTGTTTATGGTTTCTACCTGTTGTATGTTGATCGCTTTCTTGAGAGTAAGTCCCTCCCCTCTCAGCAGATGTGCTCTATGGCAGAATCTCTTATGCATAAGACAATTCTATCTCTGGTTACATCATCTTGTATTGTTTCAAATGATGTCAGTGCTATCTCACACTTATCAGTACATCCCCTATCCCCTGGGTTATGGTGTGTGCGCATTGTTCATAAATAACATGAACAGAACAAAACATTCAGATCCTTCAAAATCTTTCTAGTCTGTGTTCTCTGCTCCTAAGTTCAGGAATCAATGCAGCTTGCAGCTTTAGTGGCAGCACGGTGGCTCAGTGGTTAACACTGCTGCCTCACAAAGCCAGGGACTCAGGTTTCATTCCAACCTCAGATGACTGTCTGTAGGGGTTTGCACATTCTCACAGTATCTGTGTGGG
Source organism: Stegostoma tigrinum (assembly GCF_030684315.1). Taxonomy (NCBI): domain Eukaryota; kingdom Metazoa; phylum Chordata; class Chondrichthyes; order Orectolobiformes; family Stegostomatidae; genus Stegostoma; species Stegostoma tigrinum. Next base: position 55,224,877 of record NC_081367.1, read on the forward strand.
TTTCCTCCAGGCACTGCGGTTTCCTTCCACAGTCCAGAGATGTACAGGTTAAGTGGATTGGCCATGCTAAATTGCCCATTATGTGCAGGGATATGTAGGTTAGGTGATGTAGCCATGAGAAATGTAGAGTTACAGGGCAGGGGGGGTGAGTCAGTGTGGACTTGTTAGGCCAAATGGCCTGTTTACCCACACTATGGATTCTATGATTCAGTCTTTTCCTTGCACTGATAACAGAATTGCTTTTCTTAAATAACAAAGTGTGGAGCTGGATGAACACAGCAGGCCAGGCAGCATCTCAGGAGCACAAAAGCTGACGTTTCAGGCCTACACCCTTCATCAGAGGTGCTCTGATGAAGGGTCTAGGACCGAAATGTCAGCTTTTGTGCTTCTGAGATGCTGCTTGGCCTGCTGTGTTCATCCAGCTCCACACTTTGTTATCTTGGATTCTCCAGCATCTGCAGTTCCCATTATCACTGCTTTTCTTTAAATGTCCTTTTTCAAATAAATTAAATTCTGTAGCTACCTCATACCTTTTTGCATTAAAACTAAAATAATTCAAAACTCCTTTTGCTTCTACGGCAGCAGGGAGTGACACACTCAGCACATCAGTGTCTGATTGCAGTATTCATTCTTCCTTGCTTCCCCTTAACAGTAGCTGCCTCTCTTGCTGCATAAAAACCTCAATGTCAGCTTCACAATTCTGACATCATGTTTCATGGACTTTGTTTAATGGGTGCCAGAAACTAGAAAGGAAGCATTACAGCAGAGGCAGAGGTCAGATCACTATAGCAAACCAACCAGTACACAAAAGCTGCACTTAATTCAATCACAAGGTTGACAGCATTGCTTGTTAGTCCAGCATTTCTGCTCATTCTCACTTGCCCTTGAGGTGGTGGTGGTAAGCTGCTTTCTTGAACGACTGCGGTCTATTTAGTGTAGGTAGAATCTAACCACTGATCAAGAGAGTGTTCTAGGATTTTGACCCAGCGCCAGTGAAGGAATAGCAACACGTTTTGAAGCCTGGATGGTGAGTGGTTTGGAGGGGAATTTGCAAGTGACACTGTTCTCACATATCTGCTGCACCTATCATTTTGAATGGTAGTGGTTTTGAGTTTGGAAGGTGCCATCTAAGGACCTTTGGTAACTTTCTGCAGTGCAACTTATAGATGAGATGCACTCGTACTGAATGTTGGTGGTGGAGGGATTAACGTTTATGATGTACCAATCAAGGTTTGGCTGGATGGTCTTCAGCTTCTTGGGGGTATTGTAGTTGTATTCAGTCAGGTAAGGAGGGATATTCCATTACATTCCTGATTTGTGCTTTGTGGATAGTGGACAGACTTTAAGGCGTCAGGTGGTGAGTCTCCTAGCCTCTGACCTACTCTTGTAGCTACAGTACATTTTCTGGTTACTGGTAACTCCCAGTCTGTTGTTGTTGGGTGATTTGGCAATGGTGATACCTTTAAATGGTAAAGTTCAATAGTACAGGTTTTCTCTTGTTGTAAATTATCATTACCTGATAATTCCACGGCATAAATGCTACTTGTCATCCAAACCAGGATGTTATCCAAGTCTTGTTCTCTTTGAGCATGGACTGCTTCAATATCTGAGGAGTGTGAATAGTAATACACGTTGTGCAATCATCAGTGAACATTCCCACTCCTGACTTTACCATGGACCTTACAAAGAGAAACAACCTCTCAGAATCTAATTTGTCCAGGCCCCTATGTTTCAATAAGTCATTTCTCTTTCTTCTAAATGTAGTAAATATAAACCCAACCTACACAACGTTCCCTCATAAAATCTCTCCATACTGGGATCAATTTTAGAACTTTCAATGGCTTACCCTCAGTGCCAGCAAATGTTTCCTCAGGTCAGGGGACCAGAAGTGTTTACAGTATTCTAGGTGTGGTCTAAGTAGTGCCTTGTATAGCTTTAGCAAGACTTCCCCTCTTTTTGATCAATTCCCTTTGAAATGAAGTCTGTTTGCCTTTCCTACAATATGTTGAACTTGAGGAAGCATACAGAGATATCCCCTGCAAAAAATATGCACAGACTCACATTTTCTTCCATGCTGTTCCATCTGCCAGATTTTTGCCCACTCACTTAACCTGTAGATTCTTTACACCATTTCCACCTTTTGCCTTCTGACCTATTTTTGTCGTTTGCAAAATTGGCTATAGTACATTTGCTTTTCTCATTCACATCATTAACATACACTCTAAATAATTGTGGCTTCAGTACTGACTCCTATAGCACTCCACTAAATACAAGTTGCCATCCTAATTGTGCCTACTTATCCCATGCCCTGTCTTTTTATTAGCTATAAACGTGCAATAGCTAAAGAGCATTAATGGGAGAACAGACAAGTTTTTGCATTATGCTGAGAGATGTCACAGTGAACAACAGCAACACAGTATATTAGTTTGGATAGAGGATTGGCTAACTCTCTCCAATATCATTGACTTATCTTAATAAGCCTTGTGTGTGGTATTACAGTGAATACCTTTTATAAATCCAAATAAATTGTATCTACGAGTTTCTATTTATCTAGTCTGATTGTTACCTACACACAAAAATTCTAATGAATTTGTTAGGCATGGTTTCCCGTTCATGAAGCTACGCTGACCCAGATTGGTCATGTTATCAATTTATAAATGCTCGCTATTATATCCTTTATAATGTATTGCAATACTTTCTCAAGAACAGATGTTATGCTAACAGGGCAATAAGTTGCCTTTTTAGTATCTCCTTCTGTATTTAATAGGGGTGTTATATTAGCTATTTTCTAATCCTCTGAGGCGTTACCAGTAGCTAAGGATGCATGGAAGGTTCCTACCAGTGCTATCTCTGTAGTTACAAACTTTAATATCCTGAAATGCATCTGGTCAGGTCCAGCGGACATATTGGCCCTTAGCCCCATTTGTTTCCATTACACTTTATTTCTGCTGATAGTTATTGTATTTATTCACACAATACATCACCTCACCACCACCACCTCCCACCCCAACCTTTGCTCCTTGATTTAATGTTTTTGGAATGCAATTAATGTCTTCTGCCATGAAGACTGATGTAATGTGCTTATTCAGTTTGTCTGCCCTTTCCCGATTCCCTATGAAATTATTTCTCCAGCCTCATTCTCCTCTTTTCACTTTAGCCTTTCTCTTCCTTGTTATGTATTTATAGAAGCTCTTGCTATCCATTTTATATTACTTGAAAGTTTATCCTCAATGTTTTTTTTCCTCCAGTTTTGTCATCACATTTTTTAAAATTTCCCCAATCCTATGGATTACCACTAATCTTTCCTACATTGTTTGCTTTTTCTTTCAATGTGGTACTATTCTTAACTTCCAGGTTTCCTGATGGTCAGAAAATCCCTTTCCGAGAACCCTTCTTCCTTATTGGGCTATATCTTTGTGTGAGGCATGACTTTTTCTTGCTTGATGAACAATTGCAGACAATTATCTTTTCTGTTAAACTTTTTCTGCGGTCTCCATCAGCTAACTGTGCCATTATTCTCCTATAATTACTGCTATTTAAGCTGAGCTCAGTTGTCTCCAGCCAAGTTGTAAATCTCAAACAGAATGCTAAATTGTATAATGTCATTGTTACTATTTCCTAGGGGATCTTACTGAGACTGGAAGATAACTGAGGTCATATATTAAACCTGCCTCATTACATATCACCAGATTCGAAATAGCTTGATCTCAACAAGTGCATCTACATTTTGTTCTAGGAAACTAGCCCTAATACACACTATTAATTCTTCCTGATGGCTATTTCTGGCAAGCTGTCTTTAACAATCTAGATGAAAATTAACATCATCCATGATTAATGTACTGCTTTTATTATGTGCCCTCATTATCTCCCAATTAATTCTGCCCTGCAATATAGTTACTGTTAGGACAGCTATAGATTAATCCCACCATTGTTTGGCCTTCCCATTATCCCCTCTTACCTCCACCCACGTGGATTCTACATCTTCCAATCCAAGATTATTTCCTGTTTATTCCACCTCATTTGAATAAAGCAACCTGCCATCCTTTCCTCCTAGTTCTTTCGAAAAGTCGTATACCCCTGATATGCTTAGCTTTGATCTCCTTGGCATTGACGATCATACCCATTAACCTGTACTTCTGCAATTAATTCACTTACTTTGTTTCAAATACAATGCATGGAAAAGCCATTAATTTTGCCACCTGACTATTTTACCCGTTTGACTGTATTTGCTTATTTTTCTATGTCGATAAATATTGCCCCTTGCCATCCATCTCTGGGTATTGTCACTTAAATAGTTGTCCTGTAATGCTGCAAGCCTACTTACCCTCTCCCAAACAACAGTCCCCTCTACTGTGCTATCAATCTCTTCAACCCCTAAGGCGGCAGCTGGTTGTAAGAATTCCTAGATTGTCCAACAGATTGACTTGTAACTTTATACAACAAACAGTGGATCAGCTAAAAGCTCTATTGCCTGTGAGTCAAAGAAAGAATCAGTGCACTCAAGTATCAGCCAGTTACTTCCAACACAAAAGTCCAGGCTGCCAGTGCAGTACAGTACCTATACATTCCCCATATCCCCACATCAAACAGTCAACCACAAAGTATAAAGCCATGTGCAATTGAGTTGGACACAGAGCACACTAGGTTTCAATATTTTATTTGCAGGATCACATTTTCTCATCTTTTTCGTGATGTTGAAAAGACTGGAATTTAGTAAAAGTTGCATCAAAGCATAATAACACAACAAACGTACCTCAGGACCCTCCCAGCTGCTGACGCACCTTAGAATAAAATCAAAATGAATAAGAACAAAGTAGACATTCAAACTGAATGGGGCAAGCAGCAAGAGAAGATTGGTACAGAGAGGGGAAGAGGTAGAGCAATTCAGACAGACAGCAAGGTGGGGGGGAGGTCACAGATCAAGGGTTAGTTACAGAGGACGCAGGGCACCAACTAAGCCATTTGGCCCAATCAGTCCCCACTGGTGTTCATGCTCCATTTGAGCGTCCTTCCATTCTTTCTTAAATAATATTTTCTTTAACGCAATATAGAGCATAGAACATTACAGCACAGTACAGGCCCTTCGGCCCTCAATGTTGTGCCGACCTGTCATACCGAACTGAAGCCCGTCTAACCTACACTATTCCATGTACGTCCATATGCTTATCCAATGACAACTTAAATGTACCTAAAGTTGGCGAATCTACTCCCGTTGCAGGCAGTGTTCCATTCCCTGACTACTCTCAGAGTAAGGAAACTACCTCTGACATCTGTCCTATTATCTTTCACCCCTCAATTTAAAGCTATGTCCCCTCGTGTTCGCTGTCACCATCCTAGGAAACAGGCTCTCCCTATCCACCCTATCTAACCCTCTGATTATTTTATATGTTTCAATTAAGTCACTTCTCAACCTTCTTCTCTCTAATGAAAACAGCCTCAAGTCCCTCAGCCTTTCCTCGTAAGACCTTCCCTCCATACCAGGCAACATCCTAGTAAATCTCCTCTGCACCGTTTCCAAAGCTTCCACATCCTTCTTATAATGCAGTGACCAGAACTATACACAATACTCCAAGTGCAGCCACACCAGAGTTTTGTACAGCTGCAGCATAACCTCTTGGTTCCGGAACTCGATCCCTCTATTAATAAAAGTTAAAACACTGAATGCCTTAACAGTCCTGTCAACCTGGGTGGCAACTTTCAAGGATCTGTGTACGTGGACACCAAGATCTCTCTGCTCATCTTCACTACTAAGAATCTTACCATTAGCCCAGTACTTTGCCTTCCGGTTACTCCTACCAAAGTGCATCACCTCACACTTGTCTGCATTAAACTCCATTTGCCACCTCTCAGCCCAGCTCTGCAGCTTATCTATGTCTCTCTGCAACCTACAGCATCATGTGTTACTTCCCATTAAAAAGCGAACACAATCAGCCTCAGGAAGTCAGACCACAATTTTTATACGACACCTTTTAAATAGCGAAATTTCCATTTCTGAGGCATGGCCCATTAGTGTTGAGCAGTAGAAAGCTTTTGATTTCAGGTGCACAGGGACCCCAAAAACTCCCAGGACAGATAAAATGTGGGGTTAGGTACAGAATATAGAGCTTCCTCTACACTGTGCCGAGTAAACACTCCCAGGATTGGTAATGCATGGAGTTACATACAAAGTAAAGCTTCCTCTGTACAAACCCCCATCAATTACACCCAGATAGGTACAGCACAGAGTTAGGTACAAAGTAAAGTTCCCTCTATGGTTTCCCTATTAAACACTCCCAGCACAGGTCAAGCAGAGGATTTGTTACAGTGTTAAGCTCCCCCGTGCCAAACTATCTCAAAAGATGCATTGCTTTTGAGTGAATTTTTTAATCCATTTCCCACAATAACCCAACCATTGGCTCTCAGTGTGAGTGATAAACATGGTGCAGTTGATAAGTTGGAGTTCAGACCCAACAGGAAGGAATTCAAAATGGCCAACCCTGCTTTTTGTGGGACCTTCATATCACAGTGGAGACAGCTTCTGGACAAATTGTGGAGCCAAGGTTTCCTAGACATTAGATCCAAATGCATGTTGTCCATTTGACTTGCATGGGATCGACCAGCTGTGCTCAGCAGGGTTTACATCCCGATGGCAATGCAGCTCTCGCGATAACACAACGAGGGCCGAAGGGCCTGTACTGTGCTGTAATGTTCTAACTATTACTAATGGGGGGGGAAAAAGTGAAAGCACCCAGCTGTCCACATCCATCCCTGTTCCGATGGGATAAGATGATCAAATTGATGCAATGACTCACCATCTTTGGGGGTGGAGACGGCACAAGATGCTAATGACATTTCACTTGCCTCCCTAACACTGGCAGCCACCCTTGACAGTGGCAATATATGAATATTGGGAGGCGTGGCTGACTATTAAACTGATTGGTCACCGCTAACCCATCAGTAGTCAGAGCTTTTCTTTTGTCTCTGATCTTCCATTGCTAAGGCGGATAGTATAAAGCGACTCATGGCTGTGCGCCTCAGAGGCAGATTTAATCTCCTCGTCCCTTCAAAGAAAATTCATGTCATAGTTTTCAACCATCACTACAGGTTTCTGCCGTCAGCTGGACTGAGACGGAGAGGTGCGGCATGTAGCCCCACCACGGGATGGAGGGGTTATCTTTCTGACCTCTTCCTTCCCTCTCCACAATGACTGGCAGCTGAATCTTGAGATAGCAGCTACTAGGGGCTGCTGAGAAACCCAGAGGTTTGTGCTAGTAGGGTCAACATCTCTTTGCAGCTTTCAGTGGTTACTCAATCCTGTTAAGTTAACATCTCCTACCAGTCACTGAGGAGTCCATCTCTCACACACAGTGGTGGGTTTTCACAGAGCCTGTAGTCTGCCATGTTAGAGGGCAGACAATGTGGTGCCACACTGGCCTGGATCTGCAGCCCAACTACAGCTCCAAAAGTAGTTCAGGACAACAGGTCTCCGTCACTAAAGGAGACAACAATCTCACAGACTCATAGTGCAGTATACCACGACCAGCATTTCGTATGTAGATTCTCAGAGGGGAACACACTCTAGTAACATCACCTTTACACCAACAGGTGGTAATATCAGAATGGGCTGAAGGATACCTATCTATCACCCCCTGTGCCCCCACCTGCAACAGTCCCAGAGCAGCAGGAAGTACACAGACTCACTGCCAGTCCCGAGGTTGTGAGGTACAACCTCAGTCACAGCTGTTTGAACAAAGTGTCTTGTTCTTTTCCCTGAGGGTTACTGTGTGTTAAAACATACATCTCACAGCTGATAGCAAAATCCAGTTCAAATATTAGTGAAAAACCCAGAACTCAGTCTCTAGCATAAGGTAACTATCAGCTTACAATAAAGTTCAAATTGTAAAAATCAACACTAGGAAAGTATCTCTGGACAACTTAATTTTACAGTTTGTACAGAAAATTAGAACATTCTATTAACATCGCTGGGAAGATAAAATAAATATGTGAATGAAGAATTTTTCACAATTCATCCCTTGGATTTACAATGAGCTTGTCATCCAGTCTCTCAGCCAGTGATATTAACTCCACCACTTCATCAGCTTGGATTCTTTCCTGAGAATGAAAAGGAGGGAGGAGACCTTTGAGGTGATGTGAACTCAGTCGCTGCATTAACCCCTTCAAGAAGGCACAGGTCAGCTACAGTAGCACGGGCAATTATTGGGGGGGGCGGGGGGAGGCGATAGCTGGGGCATCAACCAAAGCACCTCCATCCTTGGCCCTCTCCAGCCATGCTCACCCCACATACCCTCATACCCTCCCCTCCACACTTCATCCTCCCCAACATTCAGTCTCCACATTATCCCCTCAACACCCCATCCCATATACTCCCTGCCTCCCCAATATTCCCAATTGCCTCCCAACACCCCCATGTCCTGGGACTGGTAAAGAGAATGACAAGTACAACAACAGTCAAAAAGCAAAGAGGAATAATGTGGGGAAGCATTCTTGGAGCCCCTCATGTAAATGAGCCCCTGCCAAAGTAAGGAGAACAGGAACAAATGGGATCACTTCTAAAATCCTGTCATCAGCTATCAACTCAATTCAATGGTAGCCATGATGTGGAGATGCCGGTGTTAGACTGCGGTTCGCAAGGTCAGAAATCAGACCTGGTGACAAGTGATTGCCAAGGACTGGCAAGAGCTCAACACATTTCAGTCTCTCCTTCCTTCACTATGGGAGCTGGAATATTTGGCTGACCAGGTCAGAGTTGGTGTGAGATTTGTTTTTTTTTACAAACCTTCAGGGACAGACCCGAGTCACTTTAGAGCAGAAATGAAGAGATAGCAAATGGCTTGTAAAATGTGTGCAGATTAGGAAATAATGCTGCAGTCATAACATGCTGCAGGTCAGGTATGTCTATGGCGATAAGTAATGTGTTGGCTTAGAGACAACAAAGGTGAAAGAATGTCCCATCGAATGGTCATGATACTGATCACTAGAGCTAGCATTTGATCTTTTATGTAGTGATAGACTGTTAGGGAGATTGCAAATAGTACAGGGACTACACACAGCATTGGTGTAATACCAGTATGGTTTTTGAAGGTGTCTGTTTCAGTTCCTGCTTAAGACAGTCGCAATCCCATCACGAGGAAGTTATTTCAGGATTGTGAAGTAGCTTCTGAGGCATTCAAATCTCTGGGGCTCACTGCACAGAGCCCCATCGCTTTGCAACAAAGATTTGTTGCTGTTGTTTACTATTTTTCTTGGATGCTTCTGCGACTAAAAAGCATGTTCAAAGTTCTTCTTGAAGGTCTAAAGCCACCCTGTCACTGGAAGGATTCCCTCAGGCACAGGAAGTAATTCAGTAGAATGTCCATAGCAGGAAAATCCTAATGCGCAAAGGGAGAATTACCTCAATAAATATTTTTTGATTGGGGGAGAAAGATTTTTTTTTCTCCTTCAAACTCAATTGGATCAGTTTATGTGGAGCTGTGATGGCACCTGCACAACCATGGACAAAAACCAATGCTGTTCAGGCTCATTACGAGGAATCTATACTGGAGGACATTATTATTCTCACAGAAGAACAGCAATACACCAGGATCAGACAATGACTTTAAATCAAATTGTTTCAGACTGACTCACCAACTCTCTGAAGAGCGGATCCAATGTGAACCACAAAGCCACAGCGCACCTCTGGCCCTTGGTGACAGCTTTCACTCCATGCGGATTCTCTTCTCCAGATGAAAATCCAACCATTCGACCACACTGTGGTTTCACGGCCGCCTGTACAGCAAGGCCAAAGAATCAGAGGCTAAACACACATCAATAACTAATTGTAAGAAACATTAACAAATATATCAGACCACATCAACCAGAAAACCAGCCTCTGCTGTAAAAGAGGAATACTCTTTTCTAAGTTCCTAGATTCATACTTTTTAAAATAATTCATTTAGGGGATGTCAGCTTTGCCTTCTGGGCCTGTATTTATTGCCCTTCCCCAAAAGCCCCAAGAGAAGGTGGTGGTGAGCTGCCTTCATCAAACTGGTACAGGCCTTGTGGTAGACCCAAGATGCCATGAGTGAGGGAGTTCATGGTTTAGTCCCATTGACACTGTAAGAACAGTAATGTATTTCCAATTCAGGATAGTGACTGGCGTGGAGGGAAACATGGAGATGATGGTATGCAACTGCCACCCTTCTCATTCAAAACGAAATTTGTTGTGCATTTGGAGGATACTGTCTAAGGATCTGCGGTGAATTTTTGCAGTGCATCTCCTGTAGATAGTATACACTGTTGCTACTGAGCATCAACAGTGGAGGGAGTTGATGTGGTGTCAATTAGTATGCTGCATTGTCTTGTGTGATGTTAAGTTTCTTGAGTGTTGTTGGAGATGCACTCATTAAGGTAAGTAGAGAGTATTTCATCACACTCCTGACCTGTGCCTTGGAGATGCTGGACAGGCTTTAGGGAGCCAGGAGGTGAGCTAATCGCTGTATGAAACCTACTTCTGACCTGATCCTAATAATCAGGCCATTAGAAATAGGAACAAAAGCAGACTGTTCAGCTACTCGGATCTGCTCCCCCATTCAATAGGACCATGGCCAATCCAACACTCGTCCTCTCCAGTTTCCTGCCCTTTCCCTCTAACTCTAGATGCCCCTCCTGATCAAGAATCTATTCATTTCAGTGTTAAATGTGCACAAGGACTGTATCCCCACAGCTCTCTGTGGCGAGGAGTTCTAAAGACTCAGAACCCTCAGAAGAAATTCCTCCTTGTCCCAGTCTTAAATTGGGACCTCTTTATTTTGAGACAATGCCCTTTGGTCCTTCATTCTCCCTTGAGAGGAACCATCCTATCAGCATTTACCCTATTCTCCCCTTTAAGAATCCTATGTTTCAATAAAATTGCCTCTCATGATTCTAAATTCCAATGAGTTAGAGCTTCACTAAGCCTGTTTAACCTTTGCTCATAAAACCTCCACACTAGGGATCATCCTGGTGAATCTTCTCTGAACTACCTTCCGACCTTTTCTTAAATACAGGGGCCAAAACTGCTCACTATATTCCAGATGTGGTCTTACTAGCCTTTTACACAGTTGCAATAAGACTTCCCGACTCTTAAGCTCCAACCCCCTTGAAATAAGGATTAACATTCCTTTGGCCTCGTGACTACCGACTGCACCTGTGTGTTAGCTTTCTGTGTTTTGTGCGCAAGTACGCCCAAGGCCCTTTGTGTTGCAGCATTCTGCAGTTTTTCTACATTTAAGTAATACTGTTCTATTACTCTCCCTTCCAAAATGAACATCCACATATCTTCCCATTTCATACTCCATTGATGCATTTTGTGCCCACTTATTTAACTTCTCAATGTCTCTCTATAAAGTGCTGGATCTCTCTTACAACTTGTCTTTCCACCTATTTTTGTGTCATATGCAAATTTGGCTACAGTACATTCTTCCCTCCAGGTTATTAATATATATTGTAAGCAGTTGCAGTCCCAGCACTGATTCTGCGAAACCCCACTGGTCACAGGTTGCCGACCTGATAAAGAACCTTTAGCCGTGCCCACTGTTTTCTGCCCATAAGCTCATTTGCTATCCATGCCAATATACCAACTCCAACATTGCCACGTCTTATCTTATGACTTAACCTTTTGTGAGGTACTTTGTCAATTGCCTTCTGTAAGTCCAAATACATTTACTAGTTCCCCTCTCTCCACTCTGATTGAGACTTCCTTGAAAAACATGGAATAAATTAGTCAGACATGATAGCCACTGTATTTATACAACTATACCTGTTCAGCTCTGGTTAGTAGTAGCTCCCAGGATGTCGATAGGGGGTGATTCAGTGATAAGGACGCCATTGAATTCAAGGGGCAATTGTTGGACACTCTCTTGTTGGAGATGATCATTGCTTAGGACTTGTGTGCATTAATGTTACTTTTCAATTTTCAGCCTCTACCTGGATAATGTACAAGACTTGCTGCATTTGGACATTAACTGCTTCAATATCTTAGGAATCATGAACGCTGTTAAACATTATGTAGTTATCAGTGGACATTCCCCACTTCTGACTTGATGATGGAGGGCAGGTCATTGAGGAAGCAGCTGAAAATGATTGGGCTGTAGGACACTCCCCTGAGAGGCCCCTGCAGTTGAGAAGACTGACTGCCAGCAACCACAACCACAACCATCTTTCCTTGCTCCGGGTATGACCCCAAACAGTGGAGAGTTTTCCCTCTGTTTCTGACTGACCTCAAATGATAAGGTGTCAAGTATCTCTGATCACTGAACTCAGAAGCTCTGATCCTTCCATTAGTTACAATTGGCCATCCTGAAAATGACCCTTTTATCCCAACTCTTTTTTCTATTAGTCAGCCAATCCTCTATCCATGTTAATACACTACCTTCAACACAATGTTTTATCTTATAAGTAACCTTACAAGCAATAAGGTACCTAATCAAATGCCTTCTAAAAATCCTAATATATTAAATCCACTGTTTCCGGGTGACTTGTGCAGGCTAGGTGACTGGACGGATGCAGTTTAATGTGGATAAATGTGTGGTTATACACTTTGGTAGCAAGAACAGGAAGGCAGATTACTATCTAAATGGAGTCAAGTTAGGTAAAGGGGAAATTCATCGAGATCTGGGTGTTCTTGTACATCTGTCAATGAAAGCAAGCATGCAGGTACAGCAGGCAGTGAAGAAAGCTAATGGCATGCTGGCCTTCATAACAAGAGGAATTGAGTATAGGAGCAAAGAGGTCCTTCTGCAGCTGTACAGGGCCCTGTTGAGACCGCACCTGGAGTATTGTGTGCAGTTTTGGTCTCCAAATTTGAGGAAGGACATTCTTGCTATTGAGGGAGTGCAGTGTAGGATCACGAGGTCAATTCCCAGAATGGCGGGACTATCATATGTTGAAAGGTTGGAGCGACTGGGCTTGTATACTCTTGAGTTTAGGAGGATGAGAGGGGATCTGATTGAGACGTATAAGATTATTGAGGGATTGGACAATCTGGAGGCAGGAAGTATGTTCCCGTTGATGGGCGAGTCCAGGACCAGAGGACACAGTTTAAAAATAAGGGGTAGGCCATTTAGAACAGAGTTGAGGAGAAACTTCTTCACCCAGAGAGTGGTGGATACATGGAATGCTCTGCCCCAGAAGGCAGTAGAGGAGAAGCATCTGGATAGTTTCAAGAAAGAGATAGATAGAGCTCTTAAAGATATGGAATCAAGGGTTATCGGATAAGGCAGGAACAGGTTACTGATTGTGGATGATCAGCCATGATCATAATGAATGGTGGTGCTGGCTCGAAGGGCCGAATGGCCTACTCCTGCAGTTATTGTCTATTGTCTATAAATGTCCTACTTGTTTACCACTTCAAAGAATTACAGTAAACTTGTCAGAAGCCACGCTGACTCTACTTAAGCATGTTATGTATTTGAGTTTGGAGGATAGTGGCCATTGTTCCTTTGTCAGGAAATATTATTATTCTCATCTAACACTGAGCAGCCTGTCAATGCATTCCCAAATAGCCACTTCAGTGCAAGTCAATTCTAAACCTACTTCAGACGGAAACCCTTTGTGATCAGACACAAGTGATGCTCATTGCACTCTGAATTGGGAGTGAATCAAAGTATCTTGGAGCAAGGGGTCTGCTGACCCAGCCAGCCTATCCTTCCAGAGCAGGAGTGGCTGAGGTGGCGTAGGCATGTTAAGAAGCATCACTGAGGTATAATTCCATGTTCAGAATCTACTGGTGCAAATCTGAATGAGGAAGTGCTCAGATTACCCAGCAGGATTATTCATCCTTCAGAAGGTACAAAAGGACAATAAATACTGCTCATTACTCATGGTCATATGCATCGTACTCACCGTGATGGTCTTAGCATCAATTTCGGTAAAGATAAATTCGCCTCCTTCAAAATCCCCATTTAGGTACAGGATAGCACTGGAGACAAAGGAATACAGACAGGTCACTACAGAAGGGGAAAATATGCAGTTAAAGATAAACAGACATTATAGCCAGGATGGGAGACATTTGGATATAACAGTAGCGTCAGGAGTTGAAATCCTACTGCAGAAGCCAATGAATTTAGATTTATTCATAAATATGGAATAAAAACTCATTTCATATCATTCATTGGTCACTTCCACCTCATAAAATAGTAGTTTACACTATGTTTATAAGTAGACTAGTAGCTCGGGTTGTGGCTGTTGAGGTTGGTTGGCTTGCCGAGCTGGTTTATTGTTTCGCAGACATTTCATTACCATGCTGGCTAACATCCTCAGTACAGACTCCGATGAAGCATTGGTGTGTTTTCCCACCTGGTTTTTAAATCTGGGGTCCGTTGAGATGGATTGCCTCACTTGGTAGAAATGTCTGCGAAACAAGAACAGCTCGGCGAGGCAACCAACATCAGCAACCTCAATTACACCATGTTGTTGGTCATGAAACAACCAGTTTACCGTAAACCCAGAGACAGTATGAACTGCTGGTGTTGGCGTCAGAGATAATACAGTGTGGAGCTGGAGGAACACAGCAGGCCAGGCAGCATCAGAGGAGCAGGGAAGTTGAGGTTTTGGGTTAGGAGCTTAATCTGGTTTATTAATGTCCTCTAGAGAGTGAAATCTTGTGGGTGGCACGGTGGCTCAGTGGTTAGCACTGCAGCCTCACAGCGCCAGGGACCCAGGTTCGATTCCAGCCTCGGGTGACTGTCTGTGTGGAGTTTGCACATTCTCCCCGTGTCTGCGTGGGTTTCCTCCAGGTGCTCCAGTTTCCTCCCACAGTCCAAAGATGTGCAGGTTAGGTGGACTGGCCATACTAAAATTGCCCATAGTGTTCAGGGGTGTGCGGGTTATAAGGGGATGGGTCTGGGTGGGATACTTCAAGGGGCGGTGTGGACTTGTTGGGCCGAAGGGCCTGTTTCCACACTGTAGGGAATCTAATCTGTCCTGACCTATACATGACTCCAGTCCCACTGCAATGTGGGTTGACTCTTAACTGCCCTCTGAAGTAGTCCAGAGACCCAATCAAACAGTGACTCATCATCATCTTCCGAAGTGTGATTCGGGATTGATAATGACTGTTGGCTTAGCCAGTGACTCCCACATTCCAGGAAAGAATAAAAGTAAATCATTGATCTTGGTAGGATGACAGAGTGAATAGTTGAAGTTATTTACAGGAACAGAGACTAAATATCCTGTACTGAAATTTCCCTCACTATAAAATCCTAGCTGAGTTGAATCCAGGTGCAGGGAGAGTTGGTAAATGATGGGTCATTATCAGGAGCTGTGAGAAATAACACAGTTGACTTTCTCACACTACCTCTCAGTGTGGTTCAGAGAAATCTTCATCATAACACGTTGTGTGAAAAAATTCACTGCAGCAGACTCAATCCTACATGGTAAAGGCAACAATATTCTCACACCATGTGATCAAACTCTCAGGATTACACACACACATACAGTGACCCTTGAAGGGTTACTGGACCCGAAGCATTAACTCTGATTTCTCTCCACAGATGCTGCCAGACTTGCTGAATTTCTCCAGTAATTTCTGCTTTTGTTTGATTTCCAGCATCCATAGTTCTTCTAGTTTTCTCAAGATTACACACTTGGCAGCACTTCCAGTAATCCACACTGACACATAGATAGTGGTACATCCCACTGTTGACTCTTGTCTCCATGCAGTTGATGGAACACCCTGCTACCGTGAACCCCTATGGGCACACAGTTGATGATACACCCCATTACCTGTAGTCCCTGTAAGTGTAAGCTGGTGGTTCCTTCCAGCATTCATTGGCATCTGGGTCAAGAAGGCAGTTATCAGCATGGACTGGGTGGCTCAAATCATTACGATTGTCTTGTTGGCCTGGAAGATATGGTCAAGATTTTAGTCCACTGCACATTGTACTTAGTGAAATCTAATGTCCGTCCACTCCAGCTCCCTGAACTGCCTGAACACAATGCTCTTTAATTGACACACATGTACACACAAATTGAGAGCAAGAGTAGGCCATTCAGTCCCTTGAACCTGCTCAGCCATTCAATAAGATCATGAATGATCTGAATGTGTACTCACACTCCTTTCTTACAACTCATTTTCTCTGATCAAATTTGAAAAGCTCCGATTTCATGGCATTTTTCCAGCTCAATGATCAGGCAACAACCCCACTGGTATGCAGAAACATGCAAATATAAGCAGGCATTCCAAGATGTGGGAAGACCTACACCCCAGGACAGGAAAAGGCAGGAACACCAACTATGAGAAATACCAACATGTGAGAAATTGGACATCGATGTGTCTTCCCAGCATGGTGATCATTATAAACATCTCAATTTGCGGTAAAACATTAGGAAAGCCTCAACCGGAAGATTGCGTCCAATTCTGGGTCACATTCTTTTGAAGCAACACGAAGACCTCGGAGAGGGTGCAGAAGAAAGTGGGGAGAATGGCTGCCGAAAAGAGGGAGATGATATAGGGGCTCAGTAACCAGAGGGACACTGATGGAGCAGTATTTGCCACTGAAGCTGGCAGGACACAAGGAAGTGAATTTTCTCAAGCAACATGTTGTGTTCTGGATAGACATTGGAAGGGAACATGGGGAGGAGCAAACTAGAGCACTGCAATGAATTGCATTGCTCAATTCAAAAATGGGCAAGCACATGCTGGTTTAACTAGCTGGTTCTCTGTTGTTTTTAAATAATCTATTCATTATCTTACTTCATTAAAAGCCGGAGTTTAATTTATGAATTCGTCCCCACAATAGAGCCCTTTAAAACCCGGGATGATCCTGTTGAATCTGTGTTGCACTCCGGCCAATATTTCCTTCATGAAGTCTTGTGTAGACTCTGAAGACAGAGATTTTGCTGAAGCTTTTTGCCCTACACTGATCAGGAAAAATATAAAAATGCCAAAATTCAATTCATTCACAATAATTTTATACATAAAAAGGTGCTGACCGATTGGCAAATCATCTCCACTTAGTTATGGAGTTGTCATGGAGAAAGCAACAATGATAGACTAGCTTATCAAACAATGAAAAAAAAACCTTTCTCCTGCAGTATAAAATGCTGTAATTATTTGAAATTTGGCATTCTTGCGAACTATCCTGATGTGTTCAACACAAAAAGCTGCAGCCACTATAAGTCTCTCTAGTCAACAATAGCTGGGTTTTGAGCTGCTGAGCCTTTGTTTGAAGTGTGCTTCTTAGAAAATGCTACTGACTAATCCACACTGACACAGGCAATGACGTGCACAATTTCACAATACGTTTTCCAGCTGCAGTTCAGATAGCGAGATTCCAGTGGCTGCAGTAAGCCAGTAAAGGGTCACTGATGGTTTACACAAAACAGCTGATTTTGCCTAGGAAATCGCCAAATGCAGCAGTTGTAGCTAGCCTTGGGGGAGGGGGCAGTTTCTGAGTGCTGGAAGTGTGTGGGGTTAGTAGCAAATGCTCTGCATCCGACAATACAAACAGAAATATGTCATACAAAGTCATTTAGCCCATTAATCCTGTGATGGCTCTTTGCAAGTTCCCACTGTGTCTATACTCACCAGCAGTGTATTGAAACCATCACACCACTGAGTTTGGTGGTGGCAGAGTGATAATATCACTGGGACTGCTCGTTCAGAGTCTCAGGCCATTGTTCTGAGAATGTGGATTTGAATCTCACCATGACAGATTGAAAAAGAGAAGTGGAATAAAAAGCTAATCTAGTGGCAACTGTGTAATCACTGTGCCGATTGTTGTAAAACCTCATTTGGGAACAAAATCTACATGTCACTCCCATGAATGAATACAACAAAAAAAAGCATAAAAAGAAATTTCTCATCCAACACTGTGGTTCTTTGCTGATTTTCTTTGATCTATGCCCTTCTTTTCACCAACCCTCCTTCCACTGCAAATGTTTTCCCTGTATTTACTTTATCAGAACACCTTGCGATTTTAAATTCGATCTGTTCAATACCTGCCTTAACATTCTCTGCTCTCAAGAGAATAATCCCAGTTACTTTCATTTCCACTCAGTCAATTGATACATCAACCCAGTCCTCAGTCACAGCTTTCCCACTCTGGGTTCATCGCAATGGAACTTCATCTTTGACAATTACTTTGTCACAAAAGTCTTCACTCATTCTTTGAAGACATGGTCTGACGTCATTCACTGTCTACAGAAAGGACCCTCACCTTCGATAGCTGTTCTGCAGACCAGGTGAGTGTATGAGAAGTAAAGTGTGGAGTTCAACAAGAAATAGGATTGAATAATCTTCCTAGCCTTTTCACTAACGTCGTAGAATAACCTGGCTCTGTGCAATGGGATCCGACCTTCATAGCCATACTGAAAGAGAGGAGTGGAATTATCAACATTCAAAGGGTCAGGATGCATGGAGTACAAGTGGAACATTGCTTCAAACAGAAAAGCCATTCATCCAACGTGCACTGAGCAAATGTTCTAATCTCTTCTTCCCTTTCCTCAAACAATAATTGGTCTACAAATAGTCTCAGTCAGGGAGAGAAACAGGAGACAGTTTCAACTTGAAACTGGACACTGGTGTGGGGCTGGGGAATGCGGTAAGAGACATTTAGTTTTAAATATGGGGCTATAACTTGAAAAGGAAGTTGGATTGCTATAACAGAAATCCCAGGAATGTTTTAGGACTTGAAAATCATGTGCTATCATTTTCTAAATTACTATTTATTACTAGAGTGTCAGATTCATTGGCTGAGCTAGATTTGATGTGTATCCCTGGTTGCTCTTGAAAACATGGTGGTGAGCTGCCTTCTTGGGCCTCTATAGCCTATGTCCTGTATGTGGACTCACAATGACCATAGCAAGGGAACTCCAGGATTTTGACCCAGTGACAGTGAAAGAATGGCAACATATTCCAAGTCAGGATGGTGAGTAGCTGGCACGGGAACTTGTAGCTGGTGATGTTCCCATATATCTGCTGTCCTTATCCTTCTAGATGCAAGTACTCATTGGTTTGGAGGGTGCTGTCTAAGGAGTTTTGGTAAATTTCTGCAGTGCATCTTTTGTAGATATTATGCACTGCTGCTCCTGAGCCTTGGTGGTGGAGGGAGTGAATGTTTGAGGATGTGGTGCCAATCAAGCTGGGTGCTTTGTCCTGGATAGTGTCAAGTTTCTTGAATGTTGATGGAGTTGCACTTATCCAGGCAAGTGGGAGGGGGGGTATTCCATCACAATTCTGATTCCTGCCTTGTAGATCATGGACAAGCTTTTAGGAGTCAGGAGATAAGTTACTGAATGCAGCAGTCCTAGCTTCTGACCTGCTCTTGCAGCCACAGTATTTTTATGGCTGTAGGAGTTCAGTTTCTGGTCAATTGTAACTCTCATGATGTAGATATTGGAGGATTCAGTGGCAGTGATGCCATTGAATGTCAAAGGATGATGGTTAGATTTTCGCTAGTTAGAGATGGTCATTGCCTGGCACTTGTGTGGCACATTTGTGTTTATTTGCCCAAAGGTTGATATTGTCCAGGTCTGACTGCATTTGGGCACGAACCATTTCTGCATCTGAGGAGTCACAAATGGTCCTGAACATTGTGCAATCCTGAACTCAGACTCCTATTTCTGACTTTATGATGGAGGGAAGGTGATTCATGAAGCAGCTGAAGATCATTAGGCCTAGGACACTCCCCGAGTAATTCCTGTTGATCCATGCAATGCAATGTTGATTTTTGATGCAATAAGAAGGAGCATTAAATACTGAGTCACACCAAGAATCCACTGAGTTAAGGAAATTCGGCCTTACAACAGCCCTGAGCAACACTGAGTTGCAGTGTGTTGAAAACCAGGACAACAGAAAGAAACATTCAGAGCCTGCGACCAGAAAGCATCCATCTCTCCCACTCTCTCTCCGTGTCGAGTTAAAGAGAGAAAAGCTTAAAAGAAAGAAATCTAAAACAAGACCTAAGTCCACTCATCAACTGGCTAATTAAAGAGAAACTACTGCCTAACATACAGCAATGTGTCATCAGTGATAAATAAAAAGGAACAATTTAACCCACACTTCAAATCTGGACTTGTAATCTTCAAACTTTTGCTTACTCTGTCAATATTATTTTTCCATCCATAGTAAGCATGTTAAACTATTGGTCTGTAACCCATCTTAACGGTGAGAAAGTGTGTGTGTGTTCTGGGTTTTGAAAGAATTTAGGGGTAAGTTTGCAGATGATTCAAAAGATAGGTGGAGGGACAGATAGATGAGGAACTGGTGAAGCTACAGAAGGACCTGGATAGGTTAGGAGAGTGGGCAAAGAAGTTGTACATGTGACACAAAGTAGGAAAGTGTGAGGTTATGCGTTTTGCAGGGATGAGTAGGAGGTGTACGCTATTTTCTAAATAGGGAAAGGCTTTGGAAATAGGAAGTAGAATGGGGCTGAGGAATCCTAGTTCATATTCTCTTAAATTTAATATGCAGTTTCAGGTGGCAGTTAGGAAGGCGAATGCAATGTCAGCATTCATTTCAAGAGGGCTGGAACATACAAGGAGAGATATACTGCTGTATAAGGCTCTGGTCAGGTCACATTTTGGGCTCTGTATTTGGTGTTAGAGGGATTCCAGAGGAGGTTTGTAAGACTGATCCTGGGGATGAAAGGCTTGTAATGAGAATGGTTGATGACTCTAGATCTGTACTTGAAGAAGTTTAGAAGGATGAGGAGGGACCTGATTGAAACTTCCTGAATGCTGAAAGGCCCGGATACAGCAGACATGGAGAAGATGTTTCTCTATAAGGACAGACTAGGACATGAAGGCACAGCCTTATAGTGAAGGGATGACCCTTTGGAATGGAGGTAAGGAGGAATTTCTTCAGCCAGGGGATGGTGAATCTGTGGAACTCCCACCACAGAACTCTATGGAGATCAAGTCATTGAATGTATTTAAGGCAGAGATAGAAAGGCTCTTGATTAGTAAGGGGATCAAGGGTTATGGGTAAAAGGCAAGAGAATCAGCATTGATCAAACAGCAGAACAGACTCAATGGACCAAATTGTCTAATTCTGCTCCTATGTCCTTTGGTCTTACGATCTTACAGATATAGTTAATGTCGCACGTTAGTAATTCTTTCTTCCGTCATTAGTTCAAGTTAAGCTACAGAATAGCAATACATTTCCATGTCAGGGTGGTGTATGGCTTGAAGGGCAACTTGTAGATGGTGGTGTTCCCATGCAACTACTGCCCCGGTTTTTCATGATGGTAGTGGTCATGTGTGTGGAAGGTATTGTTGAAGAACCTGAACTCCAGAATGTTTGCTCACCACAAGGGCCTTATAGACAGTTGCTCCTTCAAAGCGCTCATTAGGTGTGTGTGGTGATGTCTTGCCTCTGTAACCATCTCCCGCCAGTGCAATGGACTGTGAAAATATGGACAACTTGGTTAGGGGGAAAGAAAGGTTCCAGGTGGGACAGACACATGCGAAACACCAACAAAACCTTGGGACACTCACACTGGCCAAGTGGAACAGCTCGCGGCATTCCTGTGCAGTGATCACATCGTCAAGGAGCACTCGTTGGCTCCCGTTCATTTGCTGCGAGTCATAGACAAGTTTTACCCGGTCATAGAGCAAGGGTCCACCTGAAAGATGACACAGAGCTCAGTGAAACCAGGTGCCTCGAATCTCCCAGCAGCCATCTGTCACCGACAGCTGGGTAGGTGGGATGGAAAGGAGCAAGGTTGAAGGGTGTGGAGAGGAATGGACGGGATGGGTTTGAGGGATATGGGGAGGAGAGAATGGATGAGATGGGATTGAAGGATGTGGAGAGGAGGAGTGGACTGGGTGGGTTTGAACAATATGGAGAGGAGGGGAGTAGATGGGATGGATCGAGGGATATGGAGACGAGGGATACGGAGACGAGGGATATGGAGACGAAGGATATCGAGACGAGGGATATCGAGACGAGGGGAGTGGATGGAATGGGATTGAGGGATATGGAGGGGAAGGGATTGGACAGGATGGGATTGAGGGATATGGAGAAAAAGGGAGTGGATGGGATGGAATCGGGGGATATGGAGAGGAGGTGGGTGGATGGGATGGGATTGAGGGATATGGAGAAGAAGGGTATGGATGGGATGGGATTGATGGATATGGAGATGAAGGGAGTGGATGGGATGGGATTGAGGGATAAGGAGAGGAGGGGAGTGGATGGGATGGATCTGACAGATAAGGCGAGGAGGAGAGTGGATGAGATGGGACTGAGGGGTATGGAGAGGAGGGGAGCGGATGGAATGGGATTGAAGGATAAGGAGAGGAGAGGAAAGGATGGGAATGGGATTGAGGGGTATGGAGAGGAGGGGAGTAGATGGGATGGGATTGAGGGAAATATAGAGGAAGGGGTTGGATAGGATGGGATTGAGGGATATGGACAGGAACGGAGTAGATGGGATGGGATTGAGGGGTATGGAGAGGAGGGGAGCAGATGGGATGGGTTGGAGGGATAAGGAGAGGAGGGGAGTGGGTGGGATGGAATAGAGGGAAATATAGAGGAAGGGGTTGCATGGGATGGGATTGAGGGATAAGGAGAGGAGGGGAATGGATGGGATGGGATTGAGGGGTTTGGAGAGGAGAGAAGCAGATAGGATGGGTTTGAGAGATAAGGAGAGGAGGGGAGTGGATGGGATGGGATTGAGCGATAAGGAGAGGAGGGGAGTGGATGGGAATGGGATTGAGGGATAAGGAGAGGAGGGGAAAGGATGGGAATGGGATTGAGGGGTATGGAGAAGAGGGGATGGATGGGATGGATCTGACGGATAAGGTAAGGAGGGGAGCGGATGGGATGGGATTGAGGGGTATAGAGAGGACGGGAGTGGATGGAATGGGATTGAAGGATAAGGAGAGGAGGGGAAAGGATGGGATGGGATTGAGGGATATGGAGAGGAACAGAGTGGATGGGATGGGATTGAGGGGTAAGGAGAGGAGGGGAGCATATGGGATGGGTTTGAGGGATAAGGAGAGGAGGACAGTGGATGGGATGGGATGGGATGGGATATGGGGATACGAAGAGGAACGGAGTGGATGGGATGGGATTGAGGGGTGTGGAGAGGCGTGGAGCGGATAGGATGGGTTTGAGGTATAAGGAGAGGAGAGGAGTGGATGGGATGGGATTGAGGGATATAAAGAGAGGAGGGGAGTGGATGGGATGGGTTTGAGAGATAAGGAGAGGAGGAGAATGGGTGGGATGGGATGGGGGATATGGAGAGGAACGGAATGGATGGGATGGGATTGACGGGTATGGAGAGGAGGGGAGTGGATGGGGATGGGATTGAGGGGTATGGAGAGGAGAGGAGCAGATAGGATGGGATTGCGTGTTATGGAGAGGAGGGGAGTGGATAAGATGAGGGGTATGGAGAGGCATGAAGCAGATAGGATGGGTTTGAGGGATAAGGAGAGGAGGGGAGTGGATGGGATGGGATTGAGGGATAAGGAGAGGAAGGGAGCGGATAGGGTGGGTTTGAGGGAAGAGGAGAGGAGGCGAGTGGATGGGATGAGATTGAGGGATATGGAGAGGAATGGGGTGGATGGGATGGGATTGAAGGATAAGGAGGAGTGGAGTGGATGGGATGGGATTGAGGGATAAGGAGGGGAGGGGAGTGGATAGGATGTGTTTGAGGAATAAGGAGAGGAGGGGAGTGGATGGGATGGGGTTGAGGGGTATGGAGAGGAAGGGAGGGGATGGGATGAGTTTGAGGGATAAGGAGAGGAGGGGAGCGGATGGGATGGGATTGAAAGATAAGGAGAGGAGGGGAGTGGATGGGATGGGATTGAGGGGTATGGAGAGGAGGGAAGTGGATGGGATGGGATTCAAGGATATGGAGAGGAAGGGAGTGGATGGGATGGGATAGGGGGATATGGAGTGGAGTGGAGTGGATGGGATGGGATTGAGGGATAAGGAGAGGAGGGGAGCAGATAGGATGGGATTGAGGGGTAAGGAGAGGCGGGGAGTGTACAGGATAGGATTGAGGGATATGGAGCGGAAGGGAGTGGATGGGATGGGATAGGGGATTATGGAGAGGAACGGAGTGTATGGGATGGGTTTGAGGGATATGGAGAGGAGGGGAGCGGATAGGATGGGTTTGAGG
The DNA here is from genome assembly GCF_030684315.1 of Stegostoma tigrinum. Taxonomy (NCBI): domain Eukaryota; kingdom Metazoa; phylum Chordata; class Chondrichthyes; order Orectolobiformes; family Stegostomatidae; genus Stegostoma; species Stegostoma tigrinum. The sequence goes on from NC_081367.1 coordinate 55,248,963, forward strand.
GGTGTATGGAGAGGAGGGGAGTGGATGGGATTGGATTGACAGGTATGGAGAGGAGGGGAGGTGATAGGATGGGTTTGAGGGATAAGGAGAGGAGGGGAGTGGATGGGATGGGATTGAGGGGTGTGGAGAGGAGGGGAGCGGATGGGATGGGATTGAGGGATAAAGAGATGAGGGGAGCGGATGGGATGAGATTGAGTGTAATGAAGAGGAGGGGAGCGGATAGGATGGGATTGAGGGGTAAGGAGAGGAGGGGAGTGGATGGAATGGGATTGAGGGGTGTGGAGAAGAGGGGAGTGGATGGGATGGGATTGAGGGGTGTGGAGAGGAAGGGAGTGGATGGGATGGGATAGGGGGATAAGGAGAGGAGGGGAGCGGATGGGATGGGATTGAGTGTTATGGAGAGGAGAGGAGCGGATAGGATGGGATTGAGGGGTGTGGAGAGGAGGGGAGTGGATAGGATGGGTTTGAGGGGTAATGAGAGGAGGGGAGTGGATGGGATGGGATTGAGTGGTATGGAGAGGAGGGGAGCGGGTAGGATGGGTTTGAGGGGTGTGGAGAGGAGAGGAGCGGATAGGATGGGATTGAGGGATATGGAGAGGAAGGGAGTGGATGGGATGGGATAGGGGGATATGGAGAGGTGGGGAGCGGATGGGATGGGATTGAGTGTTATGGAGAGGAGGGGAGCAGATAGGATGGGATTGAGGGATAAGGAGAGGCGGGGAGTGGATGGGATGGGATTGAGGGATATGGAGGGGAGGGGAGCGGATAGAATGGGTTTGAGGGGTAATGAGAGGAGGGGAGTGGATGGGATGGGATTGAGGGATATGGAGAGGCGTGAAGCAGATAGGATGGGTTTGAGGGATAAGGAGAGGAAGGGAGTGGATGGGATGGGATTGAGGGATAAGGAGAGGAAGGGAGCGGATAGGATGGGTTTGAGGGAAGAGGAGAGGAGGCGAGTGGATGGGATGGGATTGAGGGGTGTGGAGAGGAAGGGAGTGGATGGGATGGGATAGGGGGATAAGGAGAGGAGGGGAGCGGATGGGATGGGATTGAGTGTTATGGAGAGGAGGGGAGCGGATAGGATGGGTTTGGGGGATAAGGAGAGGAAGGGAGTGGATGGGATGGGTTTGAGGGATAAGGAGAGGAGGGGAGTGGATGGGATGGGATTGAGGGGTGTGGAGAGGAGGGGAGGTGATAGGATGGGTTTGAGGGATAAGGAGAGGAGGGGAGCGGATAGGACGGGATTGAGGGGTAAGGACAGGAGGGGAGTGGATGGGATGGGTTTGAGGGATAAGGAGAGGAGGGGAGTGGATGGGATGGGATTCAGGGGTATGGAGAGGAGGGGAGGCGATAAGATGGGTTTGAGGGATAAGGAGAGGAGGGGAGTGGATGGGATGGGATTGAGGGGTGTGGAGAGGAGGGGAGTGGATGGGATGGGTTTGAGGGATAAGGAGTGGAGGGGCGTGGATGGGATGGGATTGAGGTGTGTGGAGAGGAGGGGAGCTGATGGGATGGGATTGAGGGGTATGGAGAGGAGGGGAGTGGATAGGGTGGGATTGAGTGTTGTGGAGAGGAGGGGAGCGGATAAGATGTGATTGAAGGATAAGGAGAGGAGCGGAGCGGCTAGGATGGAATTGAGGGGTATGGAGAGGATGGGAATGGATGGGATGGGATTGGGGTGTATGGAGAGGAGGGGAACGGATAAGATGAGATCGAAGGGTAAGGAGAGGAGCGGAGCGGCTAGGATGGAATTGAGGGGTATGGAGAGGATGGGAATGGATGGGATGGGATTGGGGTGTATGGAGAGGAGGGGAGCGGATAAGATGAGATCGAAGGATAAGGAGAAGAGGGGAGCGGATAGGATGGGATTGAGGGGTATATAGAGGAAGGGGTTGGAGGTGGAGGTTGTCTAGAGGATGGCTCCATGAGAAGGAGACAAACTGCTCAGTCCCCAGTGGCTGTCAGTGAAATGGGGTTGTTTTTGGGTGAGAGATTCCTGGTCAGTGTCTCATCCATTCTCTCTCAGTAACAATATCAGTTCTCACTGGATTTATTCTCTTACCTTCTTGTCTTTGTTGCGGAACCTTTCTCTCCATCTTTCTCTTGTGGCTCATTGGCATTTCTGGCTCCTTCAAACTTCCCTCCTTCTCTGGCATCCACCTGTTGGTGGAAAGACAGGTTAGAATTAAAATCCCATCATCCTCTTCCGATCAATTGAGGCAGCACCTCATCTACACTTAGTCGAAACTCATCCAGTGAGGGAGTTATACCCCTCCATCTTTAAACCAACAGGAAAATCCTCAGCCAGAGGCCTGGTTGTCTAGGAAACGGGACCTTCCCGTCAGGATGAACTGGTATTTCAAGAACATCTTTAACATGATGCCAATGTTTCAGCCTCTTCCACAAGAGGGTAATCAGAGAAAATATGACCTCAACCCACAGAAAGAGTGGCTGGGGTTGGGGTCAAGGGAGAGGTGTGTCCAAGAGGAAGGTAGAGAGGTGGTGAGGTTTAGGGAGGGGTTTCTAAAGTTAAGGGAGCTGAGGGCACTAACAGCAGAATGACGGAAAGCAGGGAATTCTCAAAAGGCTACAGTTAGAGAAGTGCAGAGTTCTTGGAAGATCATAAGAGGTGACGGAGGTACAGAGAGAGACAGTGGAGGGAGTTGAAGATGAGGATGAGAATTTAAAATTAGGGTTGATGTTGGCCTCAGAACCAGTGAGCACAGTAAGTGTGCTGGGAAGTAACTAATTCATGGATATTTTCTACATCAACCTCTTCAGAGATGTTATTAAACATCTCAGGAGAAGATGGGATATGAACCATTGCTTCCTGACCAGGACCATCACAACACTTTTGAGCTCTCAAAATTATATTGTATGTAACTGCCATTTTTATTGCCTTCCCAAAGGGTGTTAACTGATAGAATGGATACATCTATGCAGATTGAGAAAGTGGACAAAAAAATCCAAACAAATGCAGAAGGGTACAATCTGGAATAGTGGGAAATTTAAGCCATTTCAATAAACTGTCACAGTTTGGGCAATATCTTTCGAAAACCACAAGAGGGGACTATCCCATAATTCCCACCTCTCAGGATGATCCTGATTTTCGTGTTTCACTCCAGAGACAGTCCAGTTAATCTAAAAAGCAGAAAACAAAGCCCACAAATTAATTTCTGTAGTAAAAAATAGCTATCAACATCTAAAATGAATGTATGTTGTCTGGAGGTCAACAATAATCAAGAAAAATAATTTTTGCCATTTCAGGGTGCTTTCTGCACAAGTCAAAAGGTGAAAAACAACAGAAAATCTTGTTCTTTGCCTCAGGAGAATGAGCAGGAACTGGAATGTTTTACATTTTAGCAGTCATTCCCAGGACAGGAATACTGTGGGGTTAGATACAGAATAAATCTCCCTCTACACTGCCCCCAACAAACATACCCTGTGCCATGGTTAAACAGTCTCCATATTGTTCCCACCAATGGCTCCTGGGGCAGATACAGCATACTAACATGACAATTACTTTCCTGGCCTCTCTTACACTGAATGCAGTCGGAGACAGTGCGGTAACTAATGTCGTATCAGAGAATCCAAGACTCCTCCATGGAGGATAATGTTATCAATACTGGGTGTTGTAGCCAAAGATCACAAGCAGATCAGTGCTGTAGGTACAGTTATTTACAACATGTACCAATGAGTTGGATGAGTAAAGTGAATGTACTGTTGACCAGGTGACACTAAAAGAGATGGGAAGGCAAGTGGTAAGGATGACACCAAAGTGCCTGCAGAGGGCTATGGCCAGGTTGAGGGAATGAGGTTATGCACATGGCAAGAAGAACAGAGGAGCTGAATAGTATTTCAACAGAGAAAAAACTGCAAGAAGCTGCAGCACAGAGGGATTTAGAAGTCCTTGTGCATAAATTACAAAGAGCTAGAATAAAAGTTCAGTGGGTCATAGGGAAGGTAATACAATATTGGCCATTACTTCAAAAAGAATGGAGTAGAAAAATAGAGAAGGCTTGCTAAAACTACAAGAGCATTCATCAGACAACATCTGGAATTCTGCAAGCAGATTGACCCCGATCCAAGAAAAGATGAACTGGCATTGGAGGAAGTTCAGAGAAGGTTCACTAAGTTGATCCTGTATATGGACAAGCTGCCTTATGAGGGGAGGTTGAGTAGGTTGAGTCTATACTCAGTTGAGTTTCTAGGAATGAGAGGAGACCTTAATTGAATGGCACCTAAATTGGTTGTGTTATAGTAGTGAGGACGATGTTCTCAGGCTATTGTCTGACACAGATCGGCTAGTAAACAGGGTAGAGCAATAACAGATGGTGCTTGGATAATAGTGTGGAGCTGGAGGAACACAGCAGACTAGGCAGCACCTAATGGGCAGGAAAGCTGATGTTTTGGGTCAGGACCCTTCTTCAGAAGCTGAAATGTCAACTTTCCTGCTTCTCTGATGCTGCCTGGCCTGCTGTGTTCCTCCAGCTCCACACTGTATTATCTCTGACTCCTGTATCTGCAGGTCTTACTATCTCTGAGCAGCTGGTACGTAATCTTGATAAGGTCAAGGTTAATCTAAAGAGATTCTACAAGTACATTAACAGCAAAAGAGCAACTAGAGAGAAAATAGGGCCTCTTAAATACTCTATATGTTGTCTATGCATTGAACCTCAGGAGATAGAACAAATACTAAATTAATATTTTGCATTAGTTTTTATTGTCGAGAAAGAAATGGAGGCCAGAGAACTTGGGGAAATATACATTGATGGTTTGAAAACATTACAGAAGAGGAAGTGCTGGAGGTCGTTGAAAACATTAGGTGGATAAATCTCTGGGAACTGATCAAGATTACCACAAGACGTTGTGGGAAGTTAGGGAGGAAATTATGGGGCCACTTGCAGAAATATTTGTATCAGCTATAACCACGGGTGAGGTGCCAGAAGATTGAAGGTGTCTAATGTTGTGCCTTTATTTAAGAAAGGCTGTAAGGAGAAGACAGGGAACTATAGACTGGTGAGTCTAACATCAATGGTGGGTAAGTTGTTGGAGGTGATTCTGTAGGATAGGATTTGCATGGATTTGGAGAGACAAGGAATGATTAAGAATAGTCAGCATGGCTTTTGGGCGAGGGAAATCGGGTCTCATAAACTTGACTGTGGTTTTTTTGAGGAAGTGACCAAACGGATTAATGAAGGCAGAGTGGTAGACATTGCTTACAAAAGTCCATGTAAAGTCTTTAACAAGGATCCACATTGTAGACTAATTAGTAAAGTTAGATCATGTGGAATTCAGTGAGAGTTTGCCAATTGGACACAAAATTGACTTGACAGGAGGGGGCAAAGGGTGTGGGGGAGGGTTGTTTATCGGTTGGGGGCCTGTTACCAGCAGCATCCCATAGGGGCCAGTTCTGGGTCCACTTCTGTTTGTCATTTCTATGAATGATTTGGATGAGAATTTAAGGGATGTGGTTAGTAAATTTGTGGATGACACCAACATTGGTGGTATAGTGGACAATGAAGAAAGTTATCCAAGATAACAAGGAGGTTTTGATCATTTGGGTTACTGGGCTGAGGAGTGGCAGATGGAGTTTAATTTGAATAAATGTGAGGAATTGCACTTACAGGGTCAATGTGGAAAGGTCATCTTCACCTGATGGAGAGTCTACAAGCACATGCAGCATCTCTGAGTAGGAAGTTGTCCTTTCAAGACAACGATGAGGAAGAATTTCTTCTCTCAAAAGGACAGTGAATCTGTGACTATCAAGGGTCATTAAGTATATTCAAGATGAGATTGATTTTTAATCAATCAGTATCAGGGAATCAGTAAGGGAACCATCGCTGCTTCAGAAGTCCCTGAAACAATTATTCAAACTGGCGTGCCATTCAAACATTTCACTCTAAGTCCAGCCCATTTGAAATAATTAGGAACTTCTACTCCTTTTTTTTGGGTGCCGAGTATTTGTAATAACTCACAGGGCATAATCTCTGAACAATCTGAACAGGATTTTGTCTCCGGTTCTCTTGATGGAGCAGTTTAGAGCGATCGTGATGCAGGAGACCACTGTGAGGATGTGGCAATCTCACTGGTCAATTATCTACAACTCAAATGGTCTGGGCTCAATGCAAAGCATGTCAGAGTTTCTCAGGGATAGAGACTTAGGGATGATAACATTATGTGATCCTAAAAAAAGTAGAAGGTTTAACTAGCCAGAATGTCAATCCTGCACAAGCTCTGAAGGCATCTTTTCAGCTTCAAGCTTGACTCAATCAGTGAAATTCAAACCTGCCTCAGATACTCAACCAATTACACCCAAACCAACAAAGGACGCATCATCTCACACCCAAGACACATTGAAAAAAGGTGATAAAAAGCTAGCAAGCACAAAAATAAAAAGCACGGAATGAAACAATATGTTGGTAAATGAAGAAATGTGTCAAGCAAAGTACACTTGTTTTGTTAGTATTTTTAAAATTGGCTTTCTTATTGCCCGTGTGTATGAACAAAATGAGATTGATCAAGACTGACCACGTGCATTTGGAAATTATTGGTGGATTGTTGGTGTCAGCAAACAGCGAGGAGTGTAAATTATAGGGATAACACAGTGTGGAGCTGGAGGAGCACAGCAGGCCAGGCAGCATCAGAGAAGCAGGAAAACTGACGTTTCAGGTCGGGACCCTTCTTCAGATCCATTTCTGAAGGGTCATAACCCGAAATGTAAACTTTCCTGCTCCTCTGAAGCTGCCTGGCCTGCTGTCATCCTCCAGCTCCACACTGTGTTATCTCTGACTCCAGCATCGGCAGTTCTTGCTATCTCTCAGGAATGTGAAATGCTGTAATTCAAGACTATCACCACATTATGGCAGCAACATCCACAAGATAGCTAATACAATACTTAGTTGAAACATACCCAGTGCATGTACAGCACAGGGTTAGATACAGAGTATATATTCCTTGTCACTTTTCCCGTCAAACGCTCCCAAAGCAGGTACAGCATGGGGTTAGATACAGAGTAAATCTCCCCATACGCTGTCCCCATCAAACATTCCCAGGAGAGGTACAGCACAGGGTCAAAAACAGATTAAGTCTTCCTCTACACTGTACCCATCCAACACTTAAGAGAATAAAAATGGATGACAATATCAGGTCACAATCTCATTGAATTGTGCAGCAAGATTGAGGAGCTGAGTGACCTATTCCAGCTCCAAATCTCTCAGCTTAATATATCAAGAATAAGGACTTTTCAATTATCAAATACACAGTCACTTGGTAAGATTGGCCAAGGCGCTGCCATGGAGAAAATCATGGAGAATTTCCAGTTTCATGAGGTCCATTGGGGCACCTGCAGAAGGTGTAAGGTTTGAGCTTTCACCTTTTGTTTGCAGAGAGCAGGTCCCAGTGAATGGATGCATAGTGCGTCTGACAAATGTGAAGAAACCACATTATAAGCTCAACTGATGATGTTGAGTTGATTATTTCTTTAACACCCAGTGAAAACCGAGTCACGTCTGTATGATGGATTTTCAGAGTTTCCACAGCCCCATTGTTAATCACGTGCTCCAAATCAACCGGCCAATTCTATATGAAGACTGGGACAATGGCAAAATAGGAAAATGAATTATGCCGGTTGTAAGTGACATTTGGTAAAGGTCAGAGCTGAACACACTGACTATTTCAATCCCACAGCTGCCAATCAGATGAAGTCTAAAACACATACTGGATCCATGTAGATGATTCCCAGCTCACTGCCGACTGACTGAAGAAGCTCCTTCTCCAATTGATAGCGATCCATGAACCAAACCAGATCCTGCAAACAGCACAGACACAGAGACTCCATGAAATACTTCCAAAACCTCCCAACCGCTCCAGCCTGCGATCAATCTGCTTCAGTTTTTAGCACTCAATTCACTTCAACACTATTCCAAAGGCCTGAATACATAATCCAAGCTGACTCCACCTTTACAGTACAGAGGGGGTGCCGCACTGTCAGACAATTAGTACTGAGACAGCACTGCAATGACAGAGGAATTGCGGTGCTGTCAGAAGTGTCATATTTCTGAAGAGCCTGCATCCCAAGCCCTGTCAGTTCTCTCAGTTGCAGATCGATGATAAAGTTGGAAAAGCAAGCTGGCATCTCTCAATGTTCCCAGCCAATACGTATCCCTCAGTCAACATCAATAAAATAATTTCTATTACGAACTATAGATTTCTTTGGGATCTTGCTGTGCAAAAAAAATGGTTGCCACAATCCAACAGTGAGTACAGCTTTTTGCAAATGGACAGTTGCTTGAGGACTCACTGAAGTACGTGAAAGGTGCTAGAGTAATGCAGGTTTGTCTTCAACACTTCCTGAACTTTGCTTCAGCGATGAAGTGGGTGTATTGAGGGAGGGTCAAGTGGTTTTGGGGTTATGTTAGGATTCGGTTCGATTCCAGTCATTTACAGTTTGTAAATTTTCAATTAATTTATAAAAACGGAAGACTAAATATACCTCAAATAATAAGCTGGTGCATGTAAAAGTGACCATGAAAGTAGCAGGTTATCAAAATAAATCCCATCTGGTTTAGCGATGCCCATTAGAGAGGGAAAGGTGCTGTTCTTACCCATTCTGGCTTCTCTTTGCCTCCAGTCCCACACCAACGTAATTTACTCTGAACTGTCCCCGATATAACCCAGGAAACAATCAGTTGCTTCAAGCAGATAAACCCTCAAAGGTGACAAGGAACGGGCAATAAATACAGAGATTACAGACACATATCGATAGATTAAGTGTGAGGGTAAAGATGTGGCAAATGATGCATAATGCCGGAAAATATATAATTATCCATTTTGGGAGGAAGTCTGAAGGGGAAAAAAAAGCACATTGTGAAAATGAGATTTCAGAGCTCAGAGGTTGAGAGAGATCTAGGTGCACTGCTTCATGAACCACAAGGCAGGTACAGCAAGTAATTAGGAAAGCTAATGGAATTTTACCCTTTATTCAGAGGAGAATTGAACACAAAAGTGGGGAAGTTTGATTTCAGCTATTCAGTGCCCTAGTGAGACAACATCTGAAGGATGGACACAGTATTGGTTACCTTGAGCAATAAATGCTGTAAATGTGACAGTTCAGAGAAGGTTTACTGGACTAATACCTGGAAAAGGGTGGATTGTCTTATGAGGAAAGGTTGGAAGGGCAGGCTTGTATCCGCTGGAGTTTCGAACAGTAGGAGATAACTTGATAGAAACATTGAACATCCTAAGGGGTTTTGACTTGTTAGATCTGGAAAGGATGTTTCCTCTTGGAAAGTTGTTGTTTAAGAGTAAGGACTGTCCATTTAAGATAACGATGAGGAGAATTTTTTTTCCTGTCAGAAAGTGTTGAGTATGTTTGCAAAGTTCTTTCTGAAAAGCTGCTCTATGCAATGTCCTTGAAGCCAGAGGCGATAGATTTGTGCGAAGCAGGGGGTGAAAGGTTATCTGCAGAAACTGGCCATGTGGGGTAATGAGATGAGCTGGGGTCTTTGTGAGACAGGTTTAAGGGAGTGAGCAGTCTATTCCTGCTCCTAATTTACATATCCATACCATGTGATGCCCACATCCCGAGAATTACTAAAAAAGATCTTCTAGGAGGGAGCCTTTGCATTAGTTTGGACATAGAACCTTAACTATCCAAGTGCTAAAGACAACAGATCACAGTGAAAATGCTGACAGCTCCCTCAGCAGCCTCGCAGCTGGGACAAGATCAAACCCGCCTCCCTTCAGGAAGCTGAATACAAGGTCCTGGACCTGGAAAATGTGAGAACACAGGCCCCAGGTTAGAGGCTGAAGGCAGGTCGTCTCCCATTGGTAATAACTCACTTGGCGGGGAGTGATCTGATCCATATCCACCTGACCCTGCAGCACACTCTGGTAATATTCCAGGTTCTCCAGCATATCTTCATCTGTCGGTCGAATCAGCAAGTAGGATTTTGTGGCTTCCAAAGCCTTCTCATAATTTCCAACTGCAGAGAGATAACCAGATGGTGGAGGGGTGGGAGGAGACAGCGAGCAAAAGAAAACGAGCAAGAGCATGAGAGGGGCAGAGAGGCAGAGACAGAGAGATAGCACGAGAGGGGCAGAGGCAGAGACAGAGAGACAGCATGAGGGGGCAGAGAGGCAGAGACAGAGAGATAGCACGAGAGGGGCAGAGAGGCAGAGACAGAGAGACAGCACGAGAGGGGCAGAGAGGCAGAGACAGAGAGATAGCATGAGGGGGCAGAGAGGCAGAGACAGAGAGACAGCACGAGAGGGGCAGAGGCAGAGACAGAGAGACAGCATGAGGGGGCAGAGAGGCAGAGACAGAGAGATAGCACGAGAGGGGCAGAGAGGCAGAGACAGAGAGACAGCACGAGAGGGGCAGAGAGGCAGAGACAGAGAGACAGCACGAGAGGGGCAGAGAGGCAGAGATAGAGAGACAGCACGAGAGGGGCAGAGAGGCAGAGATAGAGAAATAGCACGAGAGGGGCAGAGAGGCAGAGACAGAGAGACAGCACGAGAGGGGCAGAGAGGCAGAGACAGAGAGACAGCACGAGAGGGGCAGAGAGGCAGAGGCAGAGACAGAGAGACAGCACGGGAGGGGCAGAGAGGCAGAGACAGAGACAGAGAGCCCAAAGAGGGCCAGAGAGGCAGAGACAGAGAGACAGCACGAGAGGGGCAGAGAGGCAGAGGCAGAGACAGAGAGACAGCACGGGAGGGGCAGAGAGGCAGAGACAGAGACAGAGAGCCCAAAGAGGGCCAGAGAGGCAGAGACAGAGAGACAGCACAAGAGGGGCAGAGAGGCAGAGACAGAGACAGAGAGACAGCATGGGAGGGGCAGAGAGGCAGAGGCAGAGACAGAGATAAAGACAGAGACAGAGAGCCCAAAGAGGGCCAGAGAGGCAGAGACAGATGGACAGTCCGAGAAGGGGCAGAAAGAGACCGTGAGAGAGGGGAGGGCAGACAGATAGAAGAGAGAGGCAGACAGAGAGAAGAGAGGGCAGAGGGGGCAGGGAAAGAGAGAAGGCAGGGAAAGAACGCAGAGCACGAGAGGGTGGACAGAGAGAGAGGACAGGGGCAGGGAGAGACAGAGGGCAGAGAGAGAAAGAGGGAGAGACGGGGGTCAGAGAAAGAGAGGGGTCAGAGAAAGAGAGACAGAAGGCAGAGAAAGAGAATGACAGAGAGACAGGGTGGCAGAGAAAGAGAGAGAGAGGACAGAGAGAGGGCAGAGAAAGAGAGAGAGGGGTTGCAGGGAGAGAGAGGGGGAGAGAGAGAGAGAGAATTGGGGAAAAAGGAAAGAAAGAAACAGGGAAAGAGTGATGCAACATCCATGAAAACACAACTAACTTATTAAACTGAAAGGAAGGAATTCCCAGAACACCATTGGAACTAAAATTGCTAGCCAAGATTTAATATTTTAACAAGTGAAACATATTTCAAATAAAAAGCCAATTTTCACTAAAAATAATGGATATTACGACAATATGCCTCATGTACTTACAAGCACTAACAACTAAAGGAAGATCCAGTAAAAATTACAAAAGCAGATTAATTAGTTATTTGTCTGTCACTGGAACATAACATTGTTGAGAGAATGATGTACCTGAACCAATGAAGTGTCCTCAAAGAGCACTGTGGTCCTCAAAAGGTTTGAGACAGAATAGAAATGCAAATATACATAAATCCAACAGGGCTCATACAACTTTCCAAGCCTTATGCTTTTTAAAACCATTGGCTAAATGCCTGACTTTACAATCTGCTATACAATTTGATCTATTTTGTTAGCCAACTCAGCAAAGCTCTGGATTATAAATGATCATAGAATCCGGACAGTATGGAAACAGCCCCTTCAGCCCAACAAGCCTACACCAACCCTCAGACGTCCCACCCAGACCCATCCCCCTAATCTACATCTCCCTGAACACTACGGGCAATTTAGCATGGCCAATCCACCTAACCTGCGTACCTTTGGACTTTGGGGAGAAACCCTCACAGACACGGGGAGAATGTGCAAACTCCACACAGACAGTCGCCCGATGGTGGAATTGAACCCGAGTTCCTGGTGCTGTGAAGCAGCAGTGTTAACCACTGAGCCACTGTGCTGCCCAAATAAAATAAATAAAAGCTAAATACTGCAAATGCTGGAGATCTGAAATAAAACAGAAAGTACTTAGCAGGTCCAGCAACATCTGTGTAGACAGAAACAGAGTTACCGTGTCGAGTAAGATATGGACCACTTTTGGACTCAGTGTTAGCTCTGATTGCCACGCAAGAGAAACTCAGCACTTATTGTTTGCATTATGCCTGGAACTGTGGTGGAGACTGTTCAATTGTGGTGGAGATGTTGAAGAGGACATTAGATGCAGATATTATATGGACAGAAATAATCTGAAAAGACTGACAGTAGGTAATGATGCTCATTTGAAGAGCTGGTGTAGACATAATGGACCAAATGGCTTTTTTCTATGCAGAACAACTTCTGCAACAATTCCACAATTGTGTTTCAAAAGATTGAACCAGAACTGATACATTTTTAAGTAAATACATGTTAAGGTGAGAATCCACATCAGAACAAAATGGTCCTAAGCCTGAAGCTGGACCTTGTATATTCCATTGATTAGCAATGCAGCTCACCCTTGTGGTAAGAATACTGTAGGAAGTCATAGTGCATGGGTAGGTAGTTCTCGATGGGAGAAAGGCGGCCCGCTCGTGTTGCCAACTCTCTCACGCAGTCATGTTCACACTGGAGGACCTGAACATAATGATCTGGGAAGGGAAGAATCACATAACAAAATGATAGCACACAGTCCACAAAGATAAGTCCACTTGCTGAACTTCAGAGAATGGGTTATACCATCAAACTGCTACTGCACTAGAAACGATTAATTCCTTACTCACATCCTGCTGGTTCTTTGTTACATTCTAGATGCCATTCAGGACAGGTTTATGCTTTACTTTCCTCTCCTTGTTTTTCACCTCATTTCTGAATGTCCTTATCTTCTTCTCTCTCTCTCTGCATCTTTATCAAGGTTCAGATCCACCCCACTCTCTTGGAGATGATTAAAATGTAACCAATTTGTGTGGATGGCACTCTCATCACAGAACTTTCTGGGCTCCAATTCCCCATCCAGGGACCTGGGCCTACTATCCAGCTAGGCACACTCATGCCATGCCAAGTGGGTGCTGTGTGCCAAAAGTGGCAAAAGAAACGAGGCCCCATAGGTAATAGCCCACAGCACTGGTCAGTAAAGAACAATCTATCATCTTTCTGTTTTTGTCACCTCAGCTGACCCTTTCTGGTAGCTAAGGGTCCCTGGTCAGAGTGAGGGGAACTTTCTCTGAGTGAGACAGAGGGAACTGAGTAAACCTATGATTCGTCCTAAACTCTACCACAGCTAACCTTCTTGTTTTCCATTGTCTACTTGTGACTCTTATCCGATGAACTATGCTAAGGGGCAGTAAGGAAGTGGATGAAAGAATGAAACTGGTTGAAAGAAAATTTAAAACATGACTTTGAACAATTGACACTTTAATCTTCATCTAATCATGTTTATATTCAAGTCAATTGTGATGTTAGATCCTCCCAGCACTAGGGGACTGTGACTAACACGCCAATGCCAATATGTAGGAGTCCCAGCTGGAAACCTTGCGTGGAGCGAAAACAGCAATGATCACTCGGGAAACGAGGGAGCAGCCGTACTTAGAGGGATAATTTTATGAATGGGATGAATAGTTGACTTAATAAATGGCCAGTGCCAGATTCATGTTCAGCATTATTACACAATGGAACTTCCTAGTGCCCATTCTGTACACTGCTGAGTTTGGGAAGTAACATACGATAACACTTAAGACTTTTTTTAAATTTAAATAACCAGGTGGCTAAATGTTAAATAGAATCCACAAATCACTTATGTCATTCCTGGCACAATCTGGTTTGTTTGGGATCCCAATGATGTGACTGAGGCATTTCCACATTCCATAGTTATTAGTAACTCTATGACGAGACAGTCTGACCCAGCTGGATGAGACAACATCAGACAGATACTCTTTAACCTTGTCTGGCAGTAAAGAAAAGCTTTGGTACCCTGATAGCTAGCTCCCTAATCTATCATAGACCCACAACAGCTGATACTGAAAGTGGCAGAATAACTCTCTTCAATTAAACCACTGCAATTTTAGCCCACTGTGTTTTCAGCTTACATCTTCTCCAGTGCATCCTTTCACACTTCCCCATAGTGAACCCTATTAACTATGCTTTCCTCCATTTTGACATTCTGTCTGCATGTGACCCTATAAACATCATTATCTACCATTAAGAAAGGAACAGGAAGATGGAGAGAAAGTGGGGAGGATTCAAAGGGAAGGATGTTGTTCTCAGAAGTGATAGAGAACAATCCTTCAAAGGAGAGGAGAGAAAACAGATTTTGAGGAATTATGTCAGGAGAGATGAACCTTTGGAATGATTACAGAAGCATATATCTCCTTTGCCTGAACCATCTTCTAGTCTATGTAAGGAAGCAGCTCGATAATTCAACTCCATTTTGCAAAGCAGCTTGAATTAACAGGAGTCAACTGCGTTCTGGCAAGTCAACATCAAGTGTTGTCACATGGTTTCTGTTTGTTTTTCCATCATAAACAATTTGGATCAGATTGTTTGACATACTGCAGTCAGAGATCTACAGCTGGAATTTAGAAAATTATAACTTCCCTGAAAATACGCCTTATGTCATGACCTCATAATTAAGAGATGTCAGCAAAAGGAAATTAAGAAGCTAGTAAGCCCACTGTTCATTTTATTCTGAAGACACAGGCTTTATTGGTTACTAAATTAGTACATTACGGGTAGAGGATAGAAGCATTAATTTACTTTCTAAAAATACCAAAGTGAAGATATTATAAAGAATGGTGGGACAGTGGTAAAGTTTGCAAAATGCAACGTGTAAGCTGGCTAGTCCAGGGCAAGCAGAATTGCACTAACTGTTTGCGGCTCCCAGAGATCCGGCTCAGTGTGACTGAGCTGCAAACTCTGTGGCACATTAGAGAGTGGGTCATGGTCGATGTAATAAATTACAGAGGAAGAGGCAAGACAGCAAAGTAGGAATAAGGGTTATAACAACCAGAGAGAGACAGGAAGGGACAAACTGTACAACTGTATCAGCATATCAGCAGATAAGGCTAGGTACTGCTAAAATGGTAACAAGACAGAGTTAACACAGTGTAGAGCTGGAGGAACACAGAAAGCCATTCAGCATCAGAGGAACAGGAAAGCTAACATTTTGGGTTGGGACCCTGTTCTTAATAGTTCTCACAAGACAGAATTAATGGCTCAGCATTGGAAGATACGGCACATTCATAACATGAAGAATGAATTGACAGTTCAAATAAAAATAAACATGTATGATCTGACAGCCATTACACAGACATGGCTACAACACAGCCTGGATCTGAATATTCAAGGGCACATGATATTTTAGAAGGACAGGCAGCTGGGAATAGGTGGAGGAATAACTCTGTTGATAGAGGGTGACATTAATATAATGGACAAAAGTTACTTTAGTTCTAAAAATCAGGAGACAGTCAGTTTTCATTGAGATGATAAACAGTAAAGGGAAGAAGTCACCTTTGGGAGTACTTTGCAGGCCAACAGTAGCCACAGGGCAAGATAGAATATTCAGAAATAAATTACAGGGGCTAGTGAGAAAGGCATGGCAATAATCATGGGTAATTTTAATCTCCATGTAGAATGGAAAAATCTGATTGACAATGGCAGCCTAGAAGGTGAGTTTATAAAGTGCTCTTGGAATGGTTTCTTAGAGTGACGCATTCTAGGGACATGCAGAGAGCAGGCTATACCTGACAATATTTAAAGAAACGGGATTAAAGTATTGGCCTCATAATAAAATGCCACTAGGTCATAACATGACCATTTTTTTTGCATTTAGTTTACTGAATTCAAAGTGGGGACCAAGACTGATATTGAAATTTACAAACACTGCATTTAAGAGCTAGCTAAGGTGAATTGGGAATTGGGTTCAGGAATATTTCCGGAGAAATGGAGTGGCAGAAACCCAAGAAGATATTTCATCACTCAGCAGAGATGCATTCTGGTGAAATTCGAGGGCACACCGTTGGTAGCAAACTATGGAAAAGAAAATTATAAAATTTTGTGAAGATTAGTAGCAGATTTGAAGATTGGATAGAACATTAAAAACCAAAACAAAATAATGAGGGAGAAATTATAGTATGACAGAAAGCTAGCAAGAAATATGAAGACTAATATTTAAAGAACGAAAGAGATATGTTGATCCCTGAGAGAATCTAGGAAATTAATAATGGAAAATACAGAAATGGGGGATAAATTTAACAGATACTTTCTGGCTGTCTTGATTGTACAAATTGTTGTAAATAATATCGCAGAAAATATTGTAAATCAAGAGATAGAAGGGAGGGAGGAACTTAAACAAGTAAATCACTAGAGGAAGAATAATGAGAAAATTACCACAAGTTAAAACTGACATGCCCCCGGGTCCTTAATGTGCATAATGCCAGGGTCTTAAAAGAAGTCACTGCCAAGATAGTGAATAGATAGGTTTTAATTTTACAAGGACGTTTTTCTCTACAGAATAGAATATTGCTGAGGCCACATCTGGAGCATTGTGTACACTGCTGGTCAGTTTATTTACAAAAGTACAGAACAGCATTAGAAGACATTTAGAGGAAATTTGCTTGATTTATTCCTCGAATTAAGAGAAGGTGGGGAATCTTATGAGGAAAAGGTGGAACACCTGGACTCAATCATTCAAGTTAAAAATATGTGGATGATCTTACAGAAACATAAAAGATCCTGAGGGGCAATAACAGAAGTTGGTGGAAAAGCTCAGCAGCTCTGGCAGCATCTGTGAAGAAAATATCAAGAATTAATGTTTTAACCTGAAATCTTTTCTTCACATTTGCTGCCAGACCTGTTGAGCTTTTCCACCAACTTCTGTTTCTGTTCCTGTTTTACAGCATCTGCAATTTGTTTGTTTTTTGTAAAGATCCTGAGGGCTTTGGTGGGGGAGGTTAGAACTAAGGGATATAGTTTAAAAATATAGGGTCTTCCATTTAAGATGGACATGAGAAGGATTTTATCTTCTTTCAGAAGATCTAGAATCTGTAGAGTTCTACAGAGACCAATGGGAGACAGGGTCATTGAGTATTTTTATGGCAGGAATTCAGAGGTTCCTGATTAACTTATAACTCTTGCAATCGGTGGTAGGCAGGATAGTAGAATGGAAGTCCCAGTCAGATTAGTTATGATCATAGGGAATGGGGGAGCAGCCTTTGACTTGGCCTAGTCCTGTTCCTCATTTGTATGTTTCTGTGTGAGGTCCCTGTGATGGCATTGATTGGTTCCTGACTAATTGATACCCACTGTATAAGGGAATCCTGATCAAGTGAAACCCAGTGCAGGTGAGTGAGATGACGGTACACAATCTACAAACAAGTTTGCTAATTCATTATGTGGATTTTACAAAGTGAGTGAACAGGACAAGGTGGTCATGATAGTGAACCTGGGCTACAGTGCGGTCAAACAAACATGGCATGCAGAGACAGGAAATATAAACTGGGAGAAAAGGGGAGTTGGGAAAAGGCAAAAAGGAGACTAGTGGAACTGATACATGGGTTACACCTTGATCTGGAGGAGCAGGTAATGGTGTCTTGCTTATTGCCTTTTGCCACTGCTAAAGTGATTACTTTCATTATATTGATATGGAATCAGTAAAATGATCAGACAATGATGAAGGAATTTTCCTTCCATGGGCATGGCCCTATGCACACTTACTCCGGGTACCTGAGGGAGTTTATTACCTGAGGTGTGTCCACTCTCTAAAGTAAAGTGGTGATCAACAGACACCAGCAAATCTTTTAGCTCCTGTAGCCAATTACAGGACTAAGCAGTTCTAGGCCAGTCATGCAACAAGAAGGAAAAATGCAGCCTCCACCATAAGGAAACATGATGGTCCAGTAGTATTATCATTAACCTATTAATCCAGATACCTAGGCAATGTTCTAGGGGCCTGGGTTCGAATACAAACATGGCAGATGGTGGAATTTGAATACAATAAAAATCTGGAATCAGGAGCGTAATGATGACCATGAAATCATCGTCGATTGTCAGGGAAAAACCATCTCGTTCACAAATGTCCTTCCTGGTCCGGCCTACATGTGACTCCAGATCCACAGCAATGTGGTTGACACTTAGCTACCCTTGGGGATGAGCAGTAAGCGCTGACCTGGCCAGCGAAGACCACATCAAATGCATTACAAAGAAAGACTCAGAGTACCCCAACTTCAGGCTGAGTGTGCCAAGCTTACCTTAACAGTAGTGGGGGATTCAATAGCATTGCAGACATTGTACACACTGACATTTTGTAACCATGTCAATCTGCCAGCATTTCAATTGGCACTGGGATCAGGAATGGGCGCAAGCATGTTTTGAAAATCCCATACCCAGAAGGTGACACTGGAGCATGCAGATTTCAGAACACAACCCAACTTCCAGGAGCAGAGCAGATTGATCCTGATGGGGTGAAGTGCAGCGGGAGTAGAATCCAGAGACGGAGATCTGGATAGGACTTTGTGACTTAAAATGTGATGTAGGATCGTGTGCTCAAGTACCAGGTTGAGAGGCTGAGTGAGTAATATCTGAAGGGAGGTAGAGAGTAATGTCCTTACTTTTGTCATTTATGGTTTGTTAGGAATAGAGGGTGAGGGGGAGGGGGAGGGATCTGATTTGGTGAGAATAGGGTAAGTTTAAGTAACTCATTCCTCATTGAGTAATCTAGTTGATTATTTGTGACTGATGAGGTTCACAATGGTAGGGAAACTCAGCCCTGGGAATGTTCCTCCTGTAATATGTGGGAAATCAGGGACACCTTCAGTATCCATGGTGACTGTGCATACAGGATGTGTATTCAGCTGCAGCTTCTGATTGGCTGTAGATGCCATGGAAAGCATGTTTAGTGAGCTGGTCACATCATAAGTAAGGGTTACATAGGAAGAAAAACATTGGGTAACGACCATAAAGACTAGTAAGTATGGTTCGGCCACATCTGGAGTATTGTGTCCAGTTCAGGTCACCTCATTACAGGAAAGATGTCAAAGTGTTGGAAAAGGTGCAGAGGAGATTTACCAGGATGTTGCCTGGAATGAAGGGAAGGTCTTACCAGGAAAGGTTGAGAGTGCTAGAGCTTTTCTCTTTCGAACAACAAAGGATGAGAGGTGACTTGATGCTGGTGTATAAAATGCTCAGAGGTATAGATTGAGTGGACAGCCAGAGACTTTTTTCCTAGGTTGGAGGTAGCGATTACGAGGGAGCGTAGTTTTAAAGTGCATGGAGGAAGATATAGGGGAGACGTCAGGGGTAGGTTCTTTACTCAGAGAGTGGTAGGGGTGTGGAATGCATTGCCGGAGAGGATAGTGGAGTCGGCCTCATTAGGAGCATTTAAGCTGCTATTAGATAGGCATATGGATGATAGTATAAAGTAGTGTTGGAGGTTAGATAGACCTTAAGTTTATGGTAAAAGTTCAGCACAGCACTGTGAGCTGAAGTGCCTGTACTGTGCTGTACTGTTCTATGTTCTATGCTCAATATTCTATGCTCTATGTTCTAAGTATGGGCAGGCTGGGCAGGCAGTGCAGGAGTCCCTCTTAGGAGAAAGCAACAGCAACAGCCAGGTCAGTTGCAGCACACTTTTATACAAGACAGAGGACCTGGTATGGGTGAGCAGTACTAACAGGGGATTCATGCTCAGGGGCACTGATAGGATGGTATGTTGCCTCCCTGCTACCAGGGTCAAAGATGTCTTTGAACAGGCACAGGATATTCTGAATGGGCACAGTGAGCAGCCAGAGGCCATGGTCCATATTGGTACTAACTATGTAGGCAGGAAGAGAGATGAGATCCTGCAAGAGGGAATTTAGGGAGATAAGCAGGAATTTGAAAAACACAACCTCTAGGGTTGTAACCTCCCTGCACCCCATGCTGGTGAGGCCAAAAATAGGAAGATAATTCAGAGCTGGTGTAGGAGGGAAGGCCTCAAGTATCTGAATTGTTGGGATCTCTTCCAGGGCAAGGGGGACTAGTGCAAGTAGGATAGATTGCACCTAAACTGGAGGGGCACCAATATCCTGACAGGGAAGTTTGCTATGCACGCAGGAGTATTTAAACTATTGTGGCAAAGGGCTGGGAAATGGAATGATTGAGGAGAAGGTCAACGTTAAAGCCATTAAGTCTCATAGGAAGAACAGGCAAGGCTAGGTTAATGAACACGGTGGAACTGGTAGCATTATTCTAATGAAAGAAGTATCACAGGTGAAGCAGATGAGCTCAGAGTGTGGATTAGTACATGGAACTACAGTGTTGTAGCCATTACAGAAACTTGGTTGAGAGAAGGTCAAGACTGGCAGCTCAATATTCCAGGGTTTCGGTGTTTCAGGTGAGAAAGAGAGGGGTGTAAAAGAAGCGGGGGAGATTCTTTACTGATTAAGGAGACTTTCACAGCTGTACTAATAGAGGACATCTTGGAGGAGTCATCCAGCAAGGTAGTATGGATAGAACTCAGGAATAAGAAAGCTGCAATCACCACAATGGGGTTATACCATAGGCCGCCCAATAACCAGCGAGAGATAGAGGAACAGATATGTAAGCTGGTCATGGAAATATGTTGTTGTAGTGGGCAATTTTAACTTCCCTAACATTGGCTGGGGCTCCCTTGCTGCCAGGAGCTTAGACAGGACAGAATTTGTTGGGTGCATTCATGAAGATTTCTTGAAACAACGTGTAGGTAATTCATCAGGGAAAGGCCAATCTAGACTTTGTATTGGGGAATGAAGTTTCAGTGGGGAAATATTTTGTGAACGGTGATCTTAATTCAGTCAGCTTTAAAATAGTGATTGATAAAGTCAAGACTGATCCTCAGGTGAAAGTGCTGAATTAGGGGAAGGCTAGCTACAACAGAGTTAGAAAGGACCTGGAGAAATTACATTGGAGTGGCTATCTGAGGTGAAATCCATATCTGATATGGGGGATTCTTTTAATGAACAGATGATCAGAGTTCAGAACTAGTATGTTCCTATCAGGATGAGAGGTAAGGATGGCAAGATTCAGGAATTAGTTTCTTAGAATCCCTACAGTGTGGAAACAGGCCATTTGACACAGCAAGCCCACACCAACCCTCACAGCATCCCACCCAGGCCCAACCCTCTAGAACTCATCTAATCTACACATGCTTGGACTGAGAGAGAAAACCCATGCAAACACGGGGAGAATGTGCAAACTCCACACAGACAGTCGCCCGAGGGTGGTATTAAACCCAGGTCCCTGGCGCTGTGAGGCAGCAGTGCTAACCACTGAGCCACCGTGCCACCCCAATCTTGGAATGACAAGAGATATTGAAAGTTTAGTCAAAAAGAGAAAGGAAGCATATGTAAGGTTTAGGAAACTGGACGGTGGTAGGTGCCTGGAACATGCTGCCAGGGGAGATGGTTAAAGCAGATATGTGAGCCAAGTTTAAGATGAATGTAAACAGATGCATAAGTCATTTGGACCGGAAGCTGGTGAGATGTCAATGTGATAACATCCCATTAATTTCTATGCTTCTATAAATTAAATTTTTTTATCTGCATTTGATTCCTATGCAGAGACTTTAATTTAAAGAAGTAAACTCTTTTCTCTACCTACACATAGGTATGCAGGCATTGCCCTGAAGCTTCCTGCCCAGCTAGGAATTCAGTGTAAAGCTTTTGTAACTCCTTAACTTCTCACACATCGGCATGCAGACACTGTCTTAAGCTTCCTGACTGAATTAAAATTAGAATCAAACTGTTTCAAATAGGGTTACGTGGGGAAAATTTGTAAAGGTGTGGAACCTCTAAAGCATGTAACTTCTGTTGCTGGCAAAGGGGCCAGGGCACTGACTTTGTTCTAGCCAGACACACTGGCAACTTGAAATCACAATCTGTCCCGGACAACAACTCGAAATCGCCTCCTGCCATTAGCAGCTACTTCACTAGCAATCGATACCATACCCT
Source organism: Stegostoma tigrinum (assembly GCF_030684315.1). NCBI lineage: Eukaryota > Metazoa > Chordata > Chondrichthyes > Orectolobiformes > Stegostomatidae > Stegostoma > Stegostoma tigrinum. The sequence continues at coordinate 55,271,037 of NC_081367.1, forward strand.
GGTCTTTTATGTTCTTGATGCAATACTTGTTCGCTATCCTGTCTTTGTCTGCTGTAGTAATTGTTTCATGAATCATGTCTTTTGTAAATTGTGAAATTGTTTTTTGTATCATGTCTTCTGTAAAGTATAAAAAGCGGGGACTGTCTGCTGCTCGGGGAGAATTACTTGCGAGACTCTGCACTCTGTGCCGGGTTGAGTACAGTGATTCTCCACAGCTTGTACTTGCTTGGTAATAAAAGGATTTGTGTTTTTCTAAACAGGTCAGTGTCTTGTTATTGCAGCAAGTCCGTGAGGGTCTCCGAAAAAGGAACCTGACATTGGCAGGTGGGATTAGTTTAGAATGGCATCATGGTCTGCAGAAACATGGTGGGCCAAAGGGCCTGTTGCTGTCCTGTACTGTTATATGTTTCAAAGGGAGGGTGAGAGGAGGAAATCAGGGAACTGGCTTGGCTGCACTTACTGGCACATTGATCTCTTTGAAGAGCTTCTTAACAAACTGAGATGTGAGGGAATTCTCAGTCACAAAAACCAGTAAAACTGAATAGTTTGGTGCATGTCAGTACAGACCTGTCAGGTTCAATGTGAACAGAAGTTAAAGTTTCTTTCATTGGGGGAAAACAAAAAAAAAATTCACAGGAGTTGGAAGATGTTGCAGCAGATCGTGCAGTTTATCTTCCACCTCCTGCTCCAGTTACACTGCAAGGCCCTTCAAGCAGCTGTCCCTGTCATGTGGAAGGCTTCAACAGACCACAGTCTTTCTGGTACCTGGTACCTGCCCTTACTCCTCATGCTCCTATCTCCTGCAATCACTCAATACTGAGCTCATCTCTGGCCTGTGTAGGCTATTTACATTTAAAGAGTACATCATGGGATCAATGTCGATGTGGATCAGGGTCAGGGCCCAGAAATATCTGCACTTCAGATTCAAACTCAAAATCAAAGTCCAATATTCAATAAATAATAAATTGAGTATAATTGGTTCAGAGATAACCGGACACCCTCAAAAGGTGCTCGATAAATGCAAGTCATTTTGAGACATTCAGAATGCTGTACCTGCGATAAGCGCATAAAGATGAGAACTCTTTGTTGGGTAATTGTTACCATCAAACTTTTGTGGTCCTTGGCAAAGTGCACGACACTCAGTCTCAGCAACCCAGTACTGAGTCAGTGCCTCTTCAAATGAATCAATAGCTAAGGCATATTGTTCTTCATCGTAATGTTTCAAACCAGTACTGAAGGCTGCCTGAAAACAAATGAGACAAGATTGAGCATTTGTCCAGTGAAACAACTCAAAATCAAATTACTAATCAACAAAGGATGTTCAAAATCTCCAAAAACAGCAAACTGTTCTTTTAAAAGGAAAACAATGTTTTAAAAATATATTTCTGCAGAAGGGTCCTGACCCGAAACGTCACGCTTTCCTGCCTCTCTGATGCTGCTTGGCCTGCTGTGTTCATCCAGCTTCACATCGTGTTATCTCAGATTCTCCAGCGTCGGCAGTTCCTACTATCTCTTTCTAAAAAGATATTCCGCTTTAGTTGTGTCCCCACCAGTACTATACCCCAGTGTTATACAATGATAGACCCATCCCCACCAGTACTATACCCCAGTGTTATACAATGATAGACCCATCCCCACCAGTACTATACCCCAGTGTTATACAATGATAGGCCCATCCCCACCAGTACTATATCCCAGTGTTATACAATGATAGGCCCATCCCCACCAGTACTATATCCCAGTGTTATACAATGATAGGCCCATCCCCACCAGTACTGTACCAGAGTGTTACAGTGACAGATCTGTCCCTCTAAGTGGTGCACCCTAATATTCCCTGCACAGTTCAATTGCTAAAACAGAACTGCCAATCAACTAGCTGTTTAATTTCACTATAATTTCAATATATTTCCCTGAAATTCCAGTCTCATAGCTTGTGCACACTCTGAATTTCTCCCTTTACCATGTATGGCCTCAAATCCCGATCGATGAAGTGAGATTCCTTCACTCCCTCCATTAGCTTGTATTGTTCCAGACTCTGTCGCATTTCCATGTGCTCAGGATTCGCCTGGAAAAATGTGTGAGCTGCTGCAGCTGCTTTATCCAATTCATTGAGCTAGAAACAAGCATTACAGACATTACCAGCTGTGTTAATAAAGCCTCTCATTGTGTAGCTGAAAGCATATCAGGATTGACATTTTAACACACACTGCAGCTTACATACTTCTGTCTGCTATTTCTCACCTAACTTGCCTGTTAATATATTTAAAACAAGCCTTTTATATCAGACTAAGCTTGTACATCAACCCCAGTGGGGAGACAGTAACATGACCACCAGTCAAAAGGTGCAGCATCAAGTCCCTTCCCTCGGCACCGCATTTATTGATTATCATTGGCTCTCGTCCACCAACAGCCTACAGAACACAAGAAACTGCAGCAGAAATAAACCATTCAGCCCTTAAAACCTGCTCAATCATTCAAAAAGGTCACGGTTGAAGATACATACAGCTGGGGAAAATGTGGAGATACAATACAAATGAAAGGGTACATCTCTAAAGGGGGTGTAGGAACAAAGAGATCTGGGTTTTCTACATACAAAAATCATTATAGTTGGCAGGACAGGTGGAGAATTTCATAAATAAAGCATCCAGTACTCTGGAGTAAAAACAGAAATTGCTGGAAAATCTCAACAGTTCTGGCAGCAACTGTGGAAAGAAATCAGAGTTAACATTTCCGGTCTAGTTAACCTCCCTCAGTATCCTGGGTTTCAATAATAGGGGCATGGAGAACAGGAGCAATGAGATTACATGTTATATAAGACTATACTCCAGCTATGTTCATTTCTGGGCGCTGCTCTTAATGAAGGTTGTGAACGGTTGAGAGAGACATATTTCATGAGTAGTCCCAGGGGTGAAGAACTAACGTGGCAGGGGGTTTGGGAACCAAATGAGGAAGTTAGTGGACAGTAAGGAGGTAGTAACTAAAGCCTGTAAGGAACTAGGTAATGAAGTCACTGTGACTAAGGGGAAGAGTAGGCAGAGAGTAGATGATGAACGCAAAGAGTCACAGCTGTACTGAAAGAGGCACATTGGGGGACTCGAGCAGTGAGACAATGTGGGCAGAGCTCAGAAATAGGAAGGATATGGTAATAATGTTGGGGCTATTCTACAGACCTCCCAACAGTGAGTGTAAGATACAGGTACAAACATATAGACAGATTATGGAACAGTGTGGGAGCAACAGGGTCGTGATAGAGGGAGATTTTAATTTTCCTGACATTGACTGGGATTCACTTAGTGTCAGGGGTTTAGATGGAGAAGAATTTGTAAGGACCATCCAGGAGGGTTTTATAGAGCAGTCTATAAATAGTCCAACTCAGGAAGGGCCATACTGGACTTAGTGTTGGGGAATGAGCCTGACCAGGTGGTTGAAGTTTCAATAGGGGATTAATTTGGGAACAGTGATCACAATTCCATAAGTTTTACAATACTCAAGGACCAAGACATGAATGGTCCTAAAGGAAGAGGGCTAAATTGGGGGAAGGCCAACTCTAGCAAAATTTGGTAGGAGCTGGGGAATGTGGATATGTGGGAGGCTTTTAAAGAGAGATTGATTAGAGTACAGGGCAGATACATCCCTGTGAAAATGAGAGATAGAAAGGGTAAGATTAGGGAATCATGGGTGACAGGTGAAATTGTGTGATTAGCAAAGAGGAAAAAGGAAACATACATAAGGTCTAGGTGACTGAAAACAGACGAAGCTTTGGAAGAATATCAGGAAAGTAGTACCAATCTGAAACGAGGAATTAAGAGAGCTAAAGGGATCATGAAATATCTTTAGCAAACAAGGTTAAGGAAAATCTTAAAGCCTTTTATTCGTACGTAAGGAGCATGATGGTAACTAGAGAAAGGTTGACCCAAGGACAAAAGAGGGAAGTTATGCGAGGAGTCAGAGAAAATGAGTGAGATTCTTAACGAGTACTTTGCTTCGGTGTTCACCGAGGAGAGGGACATGACAGATGTTGAGGTTAGGGATAGATGTTTGATTACTCTCGCTCCAGTCGGCATAAGGAGGGGGAAAGTGTTGGGTATTCTAAAAGGCATTAAGGTGGATAAGTCCCCAGGTTCAGATGGGATCTATCCCAGGTTTCTGAGGGACGCGAGAGAGGAAATAGCTAGGGCCTTAACAGATATCTTTGCAGCATCTTTCAGCACAGGTGAGGTTCCGGAGGACCGGAGAATTGCTAGTGTTGTCCCCTTGTTTAAGAAGGGTAGCAAAGATAATCCAGGTATTTCCAGACCAGTGAGCCTGACGTCAGTGGTGGGGAAGCTGCTGGAGAAGATACTGAAGGATAGGATCTACTTACATTTGGAAGAAAATGGGCTTATTAGTGATAGGCAACATAGTTTGTGCAGGGAAGGTCATGTCTTACCAACTTGATAGAATTATTGGAGCAAGTGAAAAGGTTGATACATGAGGGCATGGCTGTAGATGTCATATACATGGACTTCAGTAAGGCATTTTGAGTTCACCATGGTACACTGATGGAGAAAGTAAAGTTGCATGGCGTCCAGGGTGTGCTAGCTAGATGGATAGAGAACTGGCTGGGCAACAGGAGACAGGGAATTGTAGTGGAAGTGAATTTCTCAAAATGAAGAACTGTGGCCAGTGGTGTTCCACAGGGATCTGTGTTGAGGCCACTGAGACAGGGGCAGAATGGTGGTACAATTGTCATTAGTGCTCCTCACAGCATCGGCAGCCTAGGTTCGATTCCATTCTTTGGCGACTGTCTGTGTAGAGTTTGCACATTCTCCCCATGCCAACACGAGTTTCCTTTGGATATTCTGGTTTCTTCCCTCAATCCAAAGTTGTGCAGACTAGGTGGATTGGCCATGCTAAATTGCCTACAGCGTACAGCGATGTACATGCCGACTGGTTAGCCAGGGGAAATACGGGGTTACAGGGATAGTGTACAGGGGTGAGTCTGGGTAGGGTGCTCTTCAGAGGGTCAGTGCAAAGTTGATGAGTCAAATGATCTGTTTCCACCCTGTAGGGATCCTATGATTATAGCTCTGCACAGATTTCTAAATGGCACATCAGATAAAAACATACCACGAAGCAGGCACAGGATTGATCAGCTACAGGCTGATAGTTTACACAGTGACAAACCTGGAGTCACTGTTCTTGCTGAATTTAGAGCTGTGATGGAAGATTCGCTGGGGAAGCCAGAAAAACAGCAGAAATTAAATCAGTGGATGAAGATATTTAAACAACAGTAACATCAAAAATGAAAAAAATTGCAAGGACCAGGTCGAAGAAAATAACAGAAATGACAAAGACAGCATTAAATGATGTGTGATAAACAAATAAGATTAGTGGACTGTAGATAGAAACCATCATATGGAATTTTGAGGTGGTTACATCAACAGGGCCATCCTTCCAGAGCCGGTTGGGAATGGTTATTAATATTCCTCTCTTTCAGAAGTCGGGAATGACAGGAGGAAAATTTGAGAGTAGAAATCCTGACCAATGGCTCTCTTACAAGTTTAAATAGAAAGGATATAGCAGTTGGTTTTCAGGATGAATATGCTTGGCTTGAACTGAGACAGACAGGATGTTGTACACTTTTGGCATTTTTTTTATTTTTAGTAGGGATCTCCTTACAGCGAAAGAGATAGGTCAGCAAATTAGTCAGAAAATTTTATAGGCATACAAAAAAAATCCAGTAACAACATCACATCATTTTAAATTCCCAAATATATACAGAGTGTGAAATCACGCTAGGCAAGAGGAATTTTAAACAGAACTTTCAACTATTATGTCTCCCATCCAAGGAGGAAGCAAAATTGGATCTGATTCTGAAAAAAAATGAAGTAGGCCAAAAGGAATGTATTACAGTAGGAGATGATCTAACCAATAGTAACCACAAAATAAATCATTTTAAAGTAGCTATGAAAAGGGGCTAGAAAAAAAGAAGACAGAATTGTTCAACTGGCAAAATTTTGACATCAAAGATTTAAAGAGAAGGCAGATGGCGTTTGGAGAAGGTGAACTCAGGATAAAGCAGTCACACCGCCAAACTCTGACCGGTTACACACGTAAAACATCACGAGATATTTTACCCAAGTAAAGATACAGTCATAAGCCTTTACAGCACAGAAACAGAACCTTTGGTCCACTCGTCCATGCCAACCAGCTATCCTAAGTAAATCTAGTCTTATTTGCTAGCATTTGGCCCATTATCCCTCCAATTATCCCTTATCCATTATCCCTTCCTATTATATACGCATCCAGATGCCTTTTAAATGTTGTAATTGCACCAGCCTCCACCACTTCCCCTGGCAGCTCATTCCATATACGCACCACCCTCTGCAGGAAAAGGTTGCCCCTTGAAGGGGAATTTGCAGTCGATGGTGTTCTCATGTATTCGCTGCCCTTGTCCTTCTATTTGGAAGGTGCTATCTAAGCAGCCTTGGTGAATTTTGGCAATGTACTTTATATTTGGTACACACTGTTGTGATGGAGTGTCGGTGGTGATGGAGAGAGACCATGTTGAAGATAACGGATGTGGTGCCAAAGCAAGGTGCATTGTCATGGGTGGTGTCATAAGCTTCTTGAATATTGTTGGAGCTGCACCCACTCAGGTCAGTGGGGAGTATTCCATCCAGGACTGGACAGTAAGCCATATAACTGAAAACAATATCAGACATGGGCAGAGAGTTCACTGAGTAAGTAGTGGAATTAAAAAAAAAGGAGAAAGCAAGGCATTTCAAACTGGAGAAATAAACTGAAAGTTAGAAATCACTATGAAGATTTTTAAAGCGTTCTTCTTAGTATTTAATGAGATGCATCACAGGCAGTGTGTCAGACAGCAATGCTCTGGAGACAGTGAGGCCTTGGCTTTACAATTACACTCACCTTCCTGGTTTAAAGGAGGTGGGGTCAACAACAGATCTCATCCGCTTTTTAGGGCAGTGATAGCTAGAAGGTTATTCAACTGTGGAGGCATCAGGCCTCAGCCAAACCCTCTCATAGGACCATAAGATATTGGAGCAGAATTAAGCCTTGCAGTCCATTGAATCTGCTCCACCATTCAATCATAGATGATAGGTTTCTTAAACCCATTTTTCTGCCTTTGTTCTATTATCCTTGATCCCTTTGTAATCAAGTACCAAATAATCTCTTCTTTAATACACTCAATGACTTGGCCACCACAGATCTCTGAAGCAATGGGTACCTCAAGTCACCATCCTCTAGCAAAAGCAATGTTTCCTCATCTCAGTTCTGAGGATCATCTCTTCTGAGGCTGTGCCCTCAGGTCTGAGTCTCTTCTGCTTATGAAAACATCTTCTCTCTGTCCATTCTACCCAGGCCTCTCAGTGTTCTGTACTATGTCCTCATCCACACAAGCCACACAATCTTCCCACAAGAGGCACAGAATAGGGAAGTGTTGCGTGCTCAGAATGTTCCTCAGTAAACTGCAAGGATCAAACTTGGGATCTGCCTGGCCAGCAACAAACACAGCAGTGGCTGTGAACTCCAGCTCGGCATTGGCGATGGCCAACTATTAAATCAATGCAATCCCTTTGTATTACTATGGAAAATTATGAAGAGAAAAGCTTGCATTTTCATTGCATCTTTCATAATATCAGGGCATCCCAAAACATTCACATTCACTGAAACACTGTAAAAGTGCAGCTATAAATGTAGGAAATGCAATAGCCAATTTGTACACAGCAAGATACTGCAAACAGCTCACCCCCTGAACAGACCCTCCCGACATGCAGTGCTCACCACACTCCAGCAAGTGCTCTGCTCCCTGGAGCTATGCTGCGAGGGTCAGCGTGGATCATTTGTTCAGGTCACTGATATGGGCTTTGTCACAATTTCCTGCATCCTAGGTGACTGCGAGCATCTGAGCCACTAGTTATAATTGAAAGAACTTCTCCAAGAGTATTACTTACAGCTGGAAACATGAGCTGGGATTTTTGTAGCTGGCGATTTTGGACAGTAAGATGCAGACACAATGCCAGCTGGCTGGATTGGACATATATGATTCAAAAATCCTACCTAAATGTATCAGCATCATGACACCCACAAAACCCTTCTGAATTGAAAAAAGGCATGTGTTATTTTTGAAGGAAACTGGACCGGACTTGGGCTTCACAAGTTGTTTTCTTAATATTTAATTCATTCTCAGGATTTGACGTGGCTTTGCACTATCAGCATTTCTAACCCAATCGCACTGTGAAGATCAAAATGGGCCACATTGTTGATCCACTGTTAGAGGTTTTAAAATGAAATGAATGATCTATTGGCCCATTTCAGAGAGCAGTTGAAAGTTAATCATGTTAGTGTGGAACTGCAGTCACATGGAGAATGAGACTGCGTAAGAATACATGGCTTTATAATCACTTCAGAGGCCTAATCAACCAGGACATTTTTTTAAAACAAGCTGACAGAGACCAGATTCTTTTTGTAAGAAAATTGAGTCAAACTGTCAAACCATTCAGCTGGAATTTCAGCTGGTTACACATTCTAATCACTTTCTTACAATAGCTTATGGCCAAGTTTAAAATATGCTGATGTCAACTTTACCCAACAGGTCTCAGTACATTTGTTGAGTTTAAGTGCAGCCTCTCCACTGAGTGGGAGAGACTCCATTCACATGGCTCCATCCTCAGCCACCTAAACAGAATCTGCAATATTTCCCCTTCCCACACCCACAGTTTCTTCAGGTGTCTCTCAGGTCTCCCCTTCTTATTTCTCATCTATATTCTGCTCCTTGGGCACGTCTATCAATTACACAGCCATAGTTTTCTTGGGTAAGCTGATGACACTGAGCTCCAGTCACTCCCTCCCCTCATTACCCGTTCAAGATGTTAGACTGATGAACAGAAATTTCCTCCAGTTCTTTATTGTTATTACCGAAGTTTTTGTTTCAGTCCCTATCAGAAACTTCATTCTATTTCCCTAGTAACTGTTCATAGCTCACAATCTCCCCAGAAGGAAAATTTAGTGCAACTTGCACATGGCAGATACTGATCAGACTCAGCTTTTATGTTTCAGCATGGGGGTCCAGCATGAACATTTCATGATAGTCCTGTTTCCTTTTGAATTCCTCCCTCTAGTTTGTGTGAAATCTAACCCCAAGATGACCTTCTGACCATGTATCCATTCATAGGATCCTAGCCGATGTTACTACAGGACAAGTCAGATACCAGACTCAAATCTGATTTGATAGATTCATTTTTTACAAAAAAAATTGAACACGGTGTTCTTTCACTGAATGAAAAGCATGCAACGCTGCAGATCTAATCTTAGCAATAAAACAGAAGTTTATTACACAAAAGAAACAAAGATAAAACAGAACCAATCAAGATGTTTATACATAATGCAATTTGAAAGATTCAAAAACACATGGCAAAACAAAATTCAGACTATTCTCAACAACTTCCCTTTACAATCGTCAAATACCAGAAAGAGCCCCCTTCTTTATATTTGACTTAACTGTTTTCTTCAATTCATGGTCTTCGAGCTTGGTAGTTTCTTCCTTGAAGATTCCCACAACAGAACTTAAACCTTCTTAGCTTCAAAAAATCTCTTCAGTGTTTGAACCAAACACTTCTAACCTAACATATTTCCTATGAACAAGTTCCTCTGTCTAGGAGAAACTGTTCTTCTATCTAACTCCAGCCAGGTCTTCTGTGAACCGAATCTATGAGTTTTTCGAAAGTTATCAATTTTTGATTTTCCTAAACCAAAAGTGAGCAATTGTCTTTCAATGTTTAGTCTAATTGTAAGACTTTCACAGTTCAAATTTCTAAACTTCACTTCAGGAGTGCCAACAGTCAGCTGTTCGGACACATACTGGTTCAGATGCATGGCTATAGAAAGTTAAGTGTTAAACCCATTCCTACACACAGCCCAAAACCCATGTCACTTAGGAACCCGCTTCATCTCCTATTCACCCATCAGTCCTGTGCTCACTGACTAACAATGGCTCAGAGATAAGGAGTACCTCAAATGTCAAATGTCTCACAGCTACTTTCACACCAGTTTGATGGGGAAGCAGTGGCCTCATGGTATTATTGCTGGATTGTTAATCCAGAGATCCCGGTAATATTGTGGGGGCACGGGTGCAAATCCTGCTATGGTAGATGGTGGAATTTGAATTCAGTCACAAAAACTGGAAGAAAGAGCATAATGATGACCATGAATCCATTGTCAATTGTCAGTAAAAAAAAATCTGATTCACTAACGTCCTTTAGGGAAGGAAACTACCATCCTTACCTGGTCTGGTGTACATTTGACACCAGACCCACAACAGTGTGGTTGACTCTTACCTTTCCCCTGAGATGAGCAATAAATGCTGGCCTAGCCAGTAACGCCTTCATCTTGTGAGTGGATAACTCTCACAAACTCAAATCTCCCTATCTCTATAAATCTTCTCTAGCCTATGACATTGAGATCTCTGCAAACCTCTCATGTTTGCACTCTTGGGCATCCCAAATTTTATTGCTTCACAATAACTGAACATGCCATGAGCTACATAAGCCCAAAGGTCAGGAATTCTCTCCCAAAACCCATCTGTCTTTCTAACTCTTTTTCTTCCTCCAATAATTCTGGAAATAAATAGTCATTGCGGCCATGAAGCTACCAGATTATTGTTAATAAAAAAAATCAGCTGTGAGATTCACTCTTAATTGCCTTCATGGTTACATTTAAAGGCGGCAGCTCACCACCACCTTCTCAAGGACAATTAGGGATGGACAGTAAGTACTGGTCTTGCCAGTAACACTCAGAATCTCAGAGTCATGCAGCATAGAAACAAAACCTTCAGTCCAACTCGTCCATGCCCATCAGGTTTCCCCAATCTGAACTCGTCTCCAATTACCTGAATTTGGCCCATATCCCTCCAAACCTTTCCTATTCACGTACTTATCCAAATGGCTTTTAGGTGTTCTAACTATACCTCCATCCACCATTACGGGCAGCACGGTGGCTCAGTGGTTAGCACTGCAACCTCACAGCACCAAGAACCTGGGTTCAATTCCAGCCTCAGGTGACTGTCTGTGTGGAGTTTGCACAATCTCCCCATGTCTGCGTGGGTTTCTTCTGGGTGCTCCGGTTTCCTCCCACAGTCCAAAGATGTGCAAGCTGGGTAGATCGGCCATGCTAAATTGCCCGTAGTGTTCAGGGGTGTGTGGGTCATAGGGGGATGGATCTGGGTGCGATGCTTCAAAGGGCAATGTGGACTTGTAGGGCTGAAGGGCCCGTTTCCACACTGTAGGCAATCTAATCATTTCCTCAGACAGTTCATTCCACACATGAACGAGTGTGTGTGAAAAAGTTGTCCCCATGTCATTTTTAAAACGTTCTCCTCTCACCATAAAAATATGTCCCCGAGTCTTGAAAGCCCATACCCTTGGGAAAAGATCCTTGCTATTCACATTATCTATGCTCCTCACGATTTCATAGACTTCTATAAGGTCACCCCTCAACCTCATACACTCCAGTGTAAACAGTCCCAGCCTATCCAGCATCTCCTTATAACTATAAGTATAACCCTCCATTCCCAGCAACATCCTGGTAAATCTTTCCTTAACCCTCTCCAGTTTAATAGTACTCTTCCTACAGCAGGGCAAACAGCACTCCAGAAGAGGCCTCATGAACATCCTGTACAACCTCAACATGACACCCCACCTCCTATAGTCAAAGCTCTGAGCAATGAAGGTAAATGTGCTAAACACTACCTGTGACACAAATATCAAAGAATTACGTACCTGAAATGCTACCTGTCTCTGTTCTATAACACTACTAACGTCCTGCCCTTGGAAACAAGCAAGTTTCTATTTACTTTCTCAACCAAAACTCCTCATGATTCTGAACTGCTCTATCGAATCTCCTAGAAAACTCTTCCATGCTTAAAGAGCTTCTCTTGCTTTTGGAAGTGAGAAATATACTGAGGCTGAAAACTGGTGACTGTAACAGGAGGCCCACCCCTCCTTTCACCTGCGGGCAGAATATATTCACCGCTTGATTACCATAGAAACCACTGTACCTACCGAACATCATTAGGTAATTCCGGAGGAATTTAGTCAGCCAGCAGTTCAATGGAAAAGATTTCATAATCAGCATTCCAATGCTACAGAATGCCCTCCACCAAACTGACGGATTTAACCCCTTCCAACCCATGCTATATATTCTAAACCAGGTTCCAAACAAATGGAAATCTGAACGCAAGCCATTCTACTCATTCTGGTCTTCCAAGGGAGGGGATCATCAGCTGTTCCTATTGCTCAGACAATTTAAAACACTTGTCCTTTCCTTCAGCTCATTGTAGAGCCTTGTCCTATATCTTCTTGGACTCACATTTCCTCCCACATCCCACTCTGTCTAGAATTAGATGGCACAGGGGTAAAGATGTTTTTCCTCAAATGGCAGGTTGGAGTCTGAAACTCACTTCCCAACAGGGTAGCAGAGGGGGAAACCCTCAAATGATTTCAAGGTTGTCTGGACATGCATCTCAAGATTCATCACTTGCAAAGATAGGGACCAAATACTGGAAAATGCGATGAGGCTAAGATGCTCCATTTTCTACCAGCAGAGATACAATGGGCAGACTGGCCTTTGTTGGAGCCATAACTTATTTTCTGATACACAAAATAACTGGCAAGCAGGAGAATGCAGGAACATGGGAGAAAGGGAGGGAAGGGGCAATGCACAAATTGCTCCTTAAGGGTGACATGGTGGCTCAGTGGTTAGCACTGCTGCCTCACCGCACCAGGGACTTGCGTTCGATTCCAGCTTCAGGCGATTGTCTGTGTGGAGTGTACCCATTGTCCAAGTGTCTGTGTGGGCTTCCAGCTGGTGCTCCAATTTCCTCCCACAGTCCAAAGATGTGTAGGTTAGGTGGATTGGCCATGCTAAATTACCCATAGCATCCAGGGAAGTGCAGGCTAAGTAGATTGGCCATGGGAAGTGCAGGCTTACACGGATGGGGTGAGTCACTGTGGACTCGATGGGCTGAATGGCCTACTTCCACACTGTAGGGATTCTATGAAAGCCAGCTTGACACAATAGATTAAATTGCTTTCCTGTGGGCTGTAATCATTCAACGATTAATTCTCAACATTTGTGCTTTTGCCACTTGGTTTGATGCTGAAGTGAGACACCACATACATTGGCAAGTGCCAGGCATGTTTGTGCATTCTTTCCTAATTCTGAGGGCCAAGAGTTCAAGCCCCACTCCCGATAAAGCTGTGCCTAATACAGGTGAGCACTGAGTGCAGTACAGAAATAGTGCTGCAACTTGGAGATATCATCTATTGCAACCATTTGCAGGACCTGGCCAAGTTTTTAAAAATCAGAAGCGAGTTCTACATCACAGCCACTTCCACACTTGCTGTCCTATTAGGGATGGCAAGCAGTTGATAGAACAAGGTGAGTACTGCTCAGACAGAGAGTAAGAGATGGAGGGCACCACAAAATGGCAGCATTCATTGCCAGCCTGAAACAGAAATCTTTACACAAGTGATCAGAACTATTCCAGGAGTCAGGGCGCAGGGGAACAGCTCCAAAGCATCTGTCATTGTGCTAATTTCTGAAACAGAAGGATCACATGCTGACATTGTTTTTTTTTTGACTTGCTACCATGAGGCTGTCTCTAATACATTGCCAGGCCTCTTCTTCAGCCAGGGACCTCAATGGCACTGGCAGAGTATTGGATCATTGCCCCATTATCTACAATTGTGAGCTGCCACTGCCGGGATCCCAGCTCCAGCTCAGGCCCACAATGTCAGAGGGGGACGACTGATGCACTGCAGACTGATATATAATACCCTCAGGTGGCAGCACCCACAGGAGCTGTTGGTTACACAGTTCTGACAGAAAGATCACTGATCTGTTGCTTTCTCTCCATGGATGCCACCTGATTTGCTGATTACTTCTAATACATGTTTTATTTTACTCTTCAGGAGTCAGAGCCAAAAGGACAGAAATACACTGTAAATAATGTATAGTGCTCCTGTGGTGGGATAACATTGGAAGTATACAAAGTGCAGAGATGATGAATTACTGCCTCACCTCAGACAGGCCGTTTGATGGTGACATCCAGAATCTTCAATAGGAAACACAAATAGAACCTGCTGGAGAAACTTAGCAGTTCTGGTTGCATCTCTGAAGAGAAAGCAGGGTTGAAGCTTCAAGTCTGGTGATCTTTCGTCAGTCACTGGACCTGAAATGGTAACTCTGCTGTCTCTCCACTGATGCCGCAAGGTCATAGATCATAAAAAGCCCACAGTGTGGAAACAGGCCTTGTGCCCTGAGTCCATGCCAACCCTCCCAACAGTATCCCTCCCAGACCTATACCCCTATCATTGTAACCCAGCATTTCCCATGGCTAATGCACCTAACCTACACATCCCTGTACACCATGGGGCAATTTAGCATGGCCAATCCACCTAACGTGCACATCTTTGGACTGTGGGAGGAAATTATAGCATCAGGTGGAAACCCACACAGACACTGGGAGACTCCCCACAGTCACCCGAGGTTGAATCGGATCTGGGTCCCTGGCACTGTGATGCAGTAAGTCTTACCACTGAGCCACTGTGCCAGCCCTGCAAAGTTTCTCCAACAATTTTCCATTCTTGTTTCAGATCTTCAGCCTTCGCAGTTCTTTGTTTTATTTATCTTCAATATGATATTTGTCCTATATTGCAACAGTGACCATTATTAATAAAGGGACAATGGTAACATGTCAAAGGACTAGCCCCAAAAAGTGATATGCATTTATATTGCAACTTCACAAGCTCAAACTATCCTGATGTATTGTCCAACTCTGGGCATCACTGTTTAGGAAGGATGTTAAAGCTGTGGATAGAATGCAAAATGAAAGATGCCAGGGAGAGATTTGAGTGAATACAGAGAGATTGGAGAAGCTGGGGCTGTTTCCCTCAGAGCAGAAAATGTTAAAGGGAAATTTCACACAGACTCAACACGAGAAACTGTTTCCTAGTAAGTAATAAACAAAGGTATGGCATCAAATTAGATTCCATGAGAACTTCCAAGAAGGCACTTTACATTTGCTGTTCAGGTAATGTATAGAGTTGTGGAGAAAAGGAGAATTATAAAATGAAAATTAAAACAAAATACTACGGATGCTGCGAATCGGAAATAAAAAACAAAATGCTGTAGAAACTCAGCAAGTCTGGCAGTACCTGTAGAGAGGGAGAGGGAGAGGGAGAAAGGAAGAAAGAAAGAAAGAATGTAAGAAAGAAAGAATTAACATGGAGTCTAATATGACACTTCTTCAGACCATCTTTTGAAAAGCAGTTAACTATTTCTCTCTCCACAGATGCTTCTGGAACTGCGGAGTTTCTCCGGCACTGTTTTTATCCAAGGAATTAAACAGGGCAGAATTGAAAAGGGGCATAAGCATATATATGGCTGCCTTGCGCTTCTGTAAGATTCTAAGAGTCAATGCCCACAGCAGCCAATTCCCCAAACATACCCATCCCACAGAAACGAGGATGATCAGGGAAGAACTAAAAGCAGTCTATTAATGCAAGCTGCTGCTGGCAGGGAGAAATTTCTTGTTCTCGAAAATAGCAATGGTGGGAAGGATTCTGCAGGAGCAGGGGCTGCAGGGGCAAATTTCATGGAGTTGCCATTTGTCGATGTTTAAATTCTGCCAACATAGAAATGGAAAGTTTTTAATTTGCTCCAGTTCTGTCCAATGTTCTTGAGTTTGTGTGCACTGTTCTATAAAAACACATCTTGCTGTGGGCACACTGAGGCTGTAGGAATGTATACAATGGAGAACGTTTTTACAAACCGTCTGTTCCTTGTGCCAAAGGGTTCTAAAGGAATGTTTTGTTGGTAACTTTAGAAACTCTAGATGAAAGGGCAGCCAGCAGGTCAAGAGTTTCCAGGGCCATTTTTTCTGTTGAGCACATATATATTTGAGTGATGCAGGTCAGAGCGGTGTCAAATGCGCAATTTGGTTTAAGTACGGTTTGGGAACTATCCATTTTACTGCTTGCGAGAATTACAAGAGGTTCTGAAATCAACAGATATGAACAACCTGACATTTCATTACATGGGGGAGGGGAGGCCACATCTTCTACTCTCTAACCTTTAGCTCATCTGAAAAATCAGCACCTGTATCCTAGGTCACCTCTTGTCCCCTTCACCCACTCCTCCTGTGCTCACTACTGTACCAAGATAAGCCAACGTCTTGGTTTTAAAATTCACCTCATTTTCGAATCCCTCCATGGCCTTGCCTCCTCCTTATGTGAGCACAAACTGCGAGCTGGAAGTTTTCACTTGGTCCCTCCACGCTGTTACTTCATTCAATACCTCCAACGCTGATCTGGCTGTGGCTGGAATTCCACATTCACCCCAATAATCTATCGCTACCTGAAAATAATTGATAGACTCCTGTCTCCACACACCCTGAGGAAGAGAATTCTCAAAGAGAAGAACTTTAATCGCCTTCCATCCACCTACCAATCACCTCCAGGTTGCAAGGGCATGCGACATTACAATGAAGCACACAGGAAGCAAAAACAGGCCACTCACAGCTAGGAAAATCAAAAAGGCAATTTTGCTGCTACTCTGGGTGGATGCCAGTCCTGGTCTCTTAAAAAGAAAACCATCAGAAACAAATCACCTTCTTAGTAATGTGTTCAGTCACTGAACATTAATTTATTCAGTATTTTACCACATGTATAAATTATTCAGTTAGTTATTCTGTCTTCTGAGATGTTGCTGGAATGTGGCAACATTATGCACTTTTCACTGTACCTAGGCTCAAGTGACAATGTTAATTAAATCCAAATGTAATTTTAGTCACTGCAGTGTTGGCAGCAGTGCCTTCACTTGTCAGAGTCCCAACTTTAGGAATTCTCTCCTTAAACCTCTCCATCTCTTCCCTCACCCACTATTTAAGATGCTCCTCAAGACCCTTCACTTTGAATTAACTTCGGCAAACGTTGTTATTTAGCTATGGTCACGAGACTTGTGTTGGCATGTTTCACTGTATTAACAACGTTATATAAACATTAGTTGCTAATGGAAATGATTAGACAGAACAATCTTGACAGCACACCCCTGAGCACACTCATAGACCGCAAGCAGCAACGTCATGGGAATGTTACCACGTTGCAGTTTTCTTCCAAGTCATCTCTCATCCAGATGTGGTCATAGATCATTGCAACCTCAACATCCTGGGATCCCTAACCATCACCACGGAAACATCTGCAATCACAAGGATTGTGTCAAAACAAGGGGGAAGACTCTCGACTACTGACACCAAATCTACTCTTGCCATGTCTGAACAGAAATAAAGAACTGATATTAACTTGCAACTGCTAACTCATTTACACGGTCTCTGGTCCATGGTGATGATTTTATTCTGTGAGATGCAGATTCAAAACCTGAGGGCAGGAATGATACCAAATGTTACTTCAGTTCTCACATCAGAAATGGCTAGAACTGCTACTTGGATCAAACCCTCCGACCACTCACCTGAGCGTGCTCATGATCAAAGCAGCAAGAAACTCCCCTACCATTGGCTTTCTCCACCAGGAGTATTGTAAGAATTCGCAATTGGCTGCAATAATCTAGACAGGTTAGATTTTGCACTCCTCGGCCGGTGTACATATTACTGCAGCTACCAAAGCTGCAGCTGAATTAGTGAGGCCCTTGCCTTGAGAGGACAAGTCAAAGCTGTTGGTGATCAAACAACAGGGGATGCATTAGAAGCTGGAACTGAAGCGGTGGAGAGATCAAATGGATCTGTGACTGAAGGATATAGATACAGAAAAGCAGCAAGGTCTCAGAGACATTTGAAAACTAGAATGATCCCAGCTTACGTTATTACCAGGCAAGACAGACTCCAGGCTGAAATCTGCATTCAAAGTTTTAACTTCCCATTTGTTTATTTTGGTAGTCAGTCTCTGAACACATTCACAAAACACATTTTCTTTGACCAAGCAACAAAGTTAATTACATACAAAAAAGGGAAACAGCACACTACACAAGAATCATTTTGAATGGTCTTATTATAAATATCAGGCATAGATTCAGCCCACTTATCCTCACAACAACCTCACAGATAGTCAATCCTCAGCAATTTCACTTCTTCCTTCAGTTAGCACAGCTGTACTTTATTTCTTCTGGCAGACCTCTGCATTCACTCAATGCTAGCCTCTTTAGTTAGTATTTCTTCATGAGACCCTTAAACGAACTGTTAAGATAGCTCACTTATTTCTCAACAAGAATGCTTTTAAGTCCTCTTCCAAGACCTTCTGCTTTTTGAACTTTCACCTACTAACATTAAACCACTCAAGTCTATTTTTCTCATTTCCATATCTGTTCTGGAAACTGCTAAAGTTACTGCCAGGCTAAAGGGCTTTTTCTTCCCGAATGAAATCTGAAAGAAACCTGCACAATACTTACCTTCTGGATGGTTCTGTCTCTCTTTCTAAATAAAGGAAACTAGTTTCTGTCTTGTGCTGTAGGACACCTTGTTGGGGCAACAGCCATTTTTTTTCCCCATTCTGCACATTTATGATTCACCTCAAAGTTTTTTTTTGAAAAAGCACATACTCACTTAAATGTACATAAACGTATTTCCAGACTCTCAAAACTCAAAATGAACCTAAGTCCTTCAATTCTCAACCCACACATTATACAGATGCAAATCAGACATAAAGCTTTGTGGTTTTGACCACGTTAAAACCAAAATTTACAAATCATGATCACTACCTTTTATTTTAAAACAAGAATGAAAATTATAGATTTGAGATATTATAGGATTTGGGACTAATGTAGGCCAGCAAGCGTAGAAATGATGGGTAAACAGGATTTTGTGTGCAAGTTTTGGATGAGTTAAGATTAATGAAGGGTAATGATAGGCGTTTTCTCAGGGAAGCACTGAAAACAGACAAGTGCAGGTTACCAAAGTTACAGATGATCAACCCGACAGCAAGAGAGTTGCGGCTTGAGTGATGCTGTAGAGATTGAAGTAGGCAGTATTAGGGAAGGGATAGGGCATGCTGGGGGACGAGGGTAAACAGGGACATAAGTACATTACAACACTGAGGTTGAACCTCCAGCAGTATCCAGATAGAGGGGCTGAATCGATTTGAGGGTCAAAATCAACACTAGAGATTTTAAAAAAACACAAAAGGCTGTGGTAATCTCATTACAGAACAGCCAGAGGAAGCATTATTCAAAAAGCTTGGATGTTGCAAAAGCAGCATAGAATCTGTAAGAAACTTAGATGATTTATCACATTTTAAATCTTTTTCAGTCGACTCAGAGGCAACACTCCACTTTCTCCCCCACAGTTATCTTGGGATAAAAACTGCCACTAGCCACGTCACTTCCTCCTCACTCCACAGTTCCTGAGCCAGTCCCAGACCTGAAGCTTGTTTATCAGCTGCAGAAATCAATTAGTTACATTCCCCAGGCTCAGGCTGTCAAAAGTAGTTTTTCATCCACGTTCGAGGTTCAGCTAAGGTCAGACACCAACATGTGTTACTTCCATTGTAGATTACTCTCATCAAGCAACATGCTGGGAGTTCTTGCTCCACCTCATTGTTCTATTTCCTCTGTTTGGATTATTCAGTAACATATTCTGCAGGTTTTACTGAACGGATGGAGTTGACCCTCCAACTCCAGATCGTAAGATCCTGAAAATGTTTTGTTTTCTCTTTCTTCCCTTGATCTTGTTGAATGTTGCTTCCAAGTGAGCATTCCTACTCCCTTCCCCCAAAACTCACAATAACTCCACTAAACTCCAAAATAACTCTTACATAAATAGAACACTGTTCATCCAGGAATACCTTACCAAGACAATAAAACAAAGATATTAGATAGGGCAATTATAAAGATTCATGAAAAAGATGAGTTTTAAACTGGGTACATGTGAACATATGGATTAGTCACAGGAACAGGCCATTCAGCCCTCAAACCTGCTCCCCCATTCAATAAAATCATGGCTGAACTGATTGTAACCTCAAATCCACATTCCAGCCTGCTCCTGTTAGCCTTCCCACCACCTTGCTTAACAAAAGTCTATCCACCTCTGCCTTAAAACTATTCAAGGAACCTGCTTCCACCTCCAAAAAAATGTTTGCCTCATCTATGCTTTAAATGTAAAACTCCCCACTCTCTCCGTGACTCCCTTGTTCACTCCACACTGCCCTCCAACCCCACCACACCCGGCACCTTCCCCTGCAACTGCAGGAAGTGCTACACTTGCCCCCATACCTCCTCCCTCTCCCCTATCCCAGGCCCAAAGATGACTTTCCATATTAAGCAGAGGTTCACCTGCACATCTGCCAATGTGGTATACTGTATGCTGTACCCGGTGTGGCTACCTCTACGTTGGGTAAACCAAGCGGAGGCTTGGAGGCCGCTTTGCAGAACACCTCCGCTCAGTTCGCAATAAACAACTGCACCTCCCAGTTGCAAACCATTTCAACTCCCCCTCCCATTCTTTAGATGATATGTCCATCATGGGCCTCCTGCAGTGCCACAATGATGCCACCCGAAGGTTGCAGGAACAGCAACTCATATTCCGCTTGGGAACCCTGCAGCCCAATGGTATCAATGTGGACTTCACCAGCTTCAAAATCTCCCCTTCCCCCACCGCATCCCAAAACCAGCCCAGTTTGTCCCCTCCCCCCACTGCACCACACAACCAGCCCAGCCTGTCTCTGCCTCCCTAACCTGTTCTTCCTCTCACCCATCCCTTCCTCCCACCCCAAGCCGCACCTCCATTTCCTACCTACTAACCTCATTCCACCTCCTTGACCTGTCTGTCTTCCCTGAACTGCCCTCTCCCCTCCCTACCTCCCCACCTATATTCTCCTCTCCACCTATCTTCTTTTCTCTCCATCTTCGGTCCACCTCCCCCTCTCTCCCTATTTATTCCAGAACCCTCACCCCATCCCTCTCTCTGATGAAGGGTCTAGGCCCGAAACGTCAACTCTTGTGCTCCTGAGATGCTGCTTGGCCTGCTGTGTTCATCCAGCTTCACACTTTATTAATTTTTAAGATGGACTCGTTTTTCTAGGTTCTTCCATAAGAAACATCCTATACATCCTTCAAAACGCCGCAGGATCTTATAGGTTTCAATTAAGTCACCTCTTACTATTCTGAAGTCCAGCAGATAGAAGCCTAGTCTGTTCAATTTTTCCTTACATGACAACCAACCCATTTAAAGTTATTAGTCTAACAAACCTTCTTTAAACTGCTTTCAAAGCATTTATGTTCTTGTGTAAATAAGGTGATCAATACTGTACACAAAACAACAAATGCTATCTTACCAGTGCCATAGATAGCAAACATAATCACCCTAGTTTCATATAAAATTCTCCTCATGATTAATAAAACTATTAGCTTTCCTAACTATTTCAGAGATAGTAGGAACTGCAGATGCTGAGAATCTGCGATAACAAGGTGTAGAGCTGGATGAACACAGCAGGTCGAGAAGCATCATAGGAGCAGGACCACTGCTTGGCCTGCTGTGTTCATCCAGCTCTATACCTTGTTAGCTTTCCTAATTACTTGCTGTGCCTAGATACTACACATCTGGTTTGTGATGAAGACATCAAAATCTCTCTGTACCACAGAGCTCGGCAATCTTTAGCATTTAGATGGGTTTGTTTTATTTTTTCTGCCAAAATGGGCAATTTCCCTTACTACCTATACATTCCTTCCCACTCCCAACTCTTAAGTGGCTTTCAGTAATCAGTTGGTTCACACCCATCCCCTTCGCTCAACACTCACTTTCATCCAAGACAACAATGTGAGGCTGGATGAACACAGCAGACCAAGCAGCATCTCAGGAGCACAAAAGCTGACGTTTCAGGCCTAGACCCTTCATCAGAGAGGGGGATGGGGTGAGGGTTCTGGAATAAATAGGGAGAGAGGGGGAGGCGGACCAAAGATGGAGAGAAAAGAAGATAGGTGGAGAGAGTATAGGTGGGGAGGTAGGGAGGGGATAGGTCAGTCCAGGGAAGACGGACAGGTCAAGGTGGTGGGATGAGGTTAGTAGGTAGGAGATGGAGGTGTGGCTTGGGGTGGGAGGAAGGGATGGGTGAGAGGAAGAACAGGTTAGGGAGGCAGAGACAGGTTGGACTGGTTTTGGGATGCAGTGGGTGGAGGGGAAGAGCTGGGCTGGTTGTGTGATGCAGTGGGGGGAGGGGACAAACTGGGCTGGTTTAGGGATGCGGTGGGGGAAGGGGAGATTTTGAAGCTGGAGAAGTCCACATTGATACCATTAGGCTGCAGGGTTCCCAAGCGGAATATGAGTTGCTGTTCCTGCAACCTTCGGGTGGCATCATTGTGGCACTGCAGGAGGCCCATGATGGACATGTCATCTAAAGAATGGGAGGGGGAGTTGAAATGGTTTGCGACTGGGAGGTGCAGTTGTTTGTTGCGAACCGAACAAGTTAAGGAACTTAAAAAAAAGTTAGAATATTGCTATGGCTACTGCCCCAGGTCCCTACAATCACACCTTCCTGTTGCCGAACACTGACAATATCAGCCAAGCTAACACAGAGGTGTGATAGTGACTCCCTTACTAAGTATTCAGGTAACTAGCCCCCTCTTTGGCATATTGCAGTTTTCTGTCATTCAGCCTTCAGCTCTAGGTCTGAGCTGAATCTGTTTATCTGCAAAAAATAGTGTTTGAACCTCATGTCTGTTCTGGACCAAACTGGTATCCAGGAGTCCCACATCCAGCAACTGTGACATGTTATCTATTCTGCCATCCTTAATATGTTCAAACTAACTACTTAATTATTCTCTATTATTTGCATTTGTAGTTATGCTCCAATATGTTTCATAAACTTTATCATCAGTTGCTGAACTGAGTTGAACCTTAGGAAGCAAGTATACCTGAGCCACTTACCAGATCCTCACCAAATGACTAGCAGCTTCTCCTCCAGCAGTCAATTCCTGAGACAGAAAAATAAAGGGAAAAGCCACAGAACACCCCTTTGATATTGTATTTTTCAAATCAACCTTCCAGAGATGCTCTGACCTCTGGGAGGTGTGGATAATGTCACTTTAAAGGTTATTTTGTCCTTGGTTTTTTTTGAAGGCAAGTTATAAAGGCAGAGGTACTGAAGAATCTAGGGAATTAGCAATGGAAAGGGATGGGCTAGTTTTCCCATTTAAGTGTTTTTTCTAGCTTTTATGTTAAGCTGTAGCAATCAGCAGATGTTGAGTACTAGAAGTGTTGCGAGCTTCAGTAAATGATTTCTTGGACATTTTCTGGACTCTCTCTCTGGACGTTGTTCCCTCCTGCCTGTAAGAATCTGTGTTTGAATGTACTTTTCTGGCCAAGGGTGTGGTTATGGGATATTACTACATTGGAACAATTAATTAGTTATGTTGCTGTATCAGGTCGGTTAGGTTTTCCTAAATTTAAGTTACTGTAAATTCCAGCTTTCTTTCACTCATGTTTCAACTGTGGTGTTTAAATAAATTTTGTTTTGCTTAAAGTCGAGTAGTTTGACCAGTTCCATCACACCTGGAACACCTCCTTCACATCTGCCATAAAATATTTTGAGGGGGGCTGGCCTGTTCCATAACAGTTGGAACTGGAACTCAGGCCTTTTTGCCCAAAAAGGAAGGCACACGACCACTATGCTACAAGATTCGCTGCGGAACACTGCTTTCCCCTCCTCCTTTGACCATTTAACTGCACTGGAAGTCACACCCAATTGCTAAGTTGCACTGTGTTGGTTACTGATCAGTTTCAGCTGCTTCTTAATGAAGTTATTCTTTCACTAGAAGTGTTGTTATAATCTAGCCCAAAGTTCACTGCAATAGAATTTAAACTGCAGATTTCACTTTCATGCCATCTACAAATTAAATCTGATTTGTGCAAGACTTTAGACTTTATTACTGAACAATGCCATGCTCACAGCCCAATGTGGAGAGTTTTTTTTAAAAAAGTGAATTTCACTGCAGGGGGCTTCAGGACGACACAACAACATCATTTACCAGTCTTGGCTTCCCAAATCCTTGGTATCTTTGTCCGAAAAATTATTAATATCAGTCCTGTAGATTTTGACTGCCCAAGATTCCGCAACATTTTAGGGATTGGAGATAAATGGAAGGGGTTGCACAGATCCCAGAGTCAGAGGCAGGGGGTTTATAGAACAATGGCAAAAAAAATCACGGATTGGTAGTTTACACCACAAAGCAACTTAAGAACATGCAGAAGAGATGTTTATGGCTGAGGTTCTGCTGGGCTGTCAGCCAATGTAGGTCTGCAAACACAATCTGGATTCCTAGAACTGTAGCAAGTTTACAGTACAGAAGGAGGCTGTTTAGTATCTGACCCATCCTTCTGAGCTGTCTCTATGCAGGAGACCTCAATCGGTACCAATTACCCACTGCTCTATGTTACCCTGCATATTTTTCTTTTTCAGATCATGATTCAATCCCCTTTTAAAAACCTCCATTGAATTAATCTGCCTCCAGCGCACATACCGGGAGAGCATACCAAATCAGAACAACACGTTGCTTTTTGTCTCATAGCACAAATCACTTTAAATCTGTGTCCTCTGCTTCTGCATTCTACCACCAATGGGAAATGGTTTCTCTCTATGTACTCTACCTAGACTCCTTGCGACTTTGTAAACCTTGATCAAATGTCTTGTTAATCATCCCCTTTCCTCAGAAAACCTTCTTCAATCTTTCTACTGAAGTTGCTCATCCGTGGAAATATTTACCAGAATCCTTCTGCAGTCAATGTCTTCACATCTGTCCAAGAGTGTGTTGCTTGGAACAAGACACAATGCCCAAGTTGAGGCTGAACCAGAGTTTTGTTCAAATTTAACAAAAACTTCCTTGCTTTTCTGGTCTATATCCCAATGGAGTCAGGTAGGGCTGCCCACTCTCTCCTGCCTCATTTGTGCATGTTATGGAGCCTGTTGCTGAGTCCATCAAAAAGGATGCGAGCGTGAGAGGGCTGAGTATTCCATGCATCACCGTCTTCTGCTCGGGTCCACTGTCAGCGCGCAGACTCAATGAGCACTCACAACAAGTTCAAACTGGGCTTAGGGACCGAGGTAAATGGGGGCAAAATCAAGGCCATGTTCTTTGGAAACTGGGCCAAACAATCATTTATCCTTTTGCCATCAGGGCAGATTACCTGAAGGTGTCATGATTATGGTTCAGAGGGGCCAGAACACGCACAAAATCTTGGGTCGAGTGCATTACCAAGATGAGGTCAACTGTGCTTCTGTGAGTACCACTCCCTCTCCATTGTAGGTTAAGAACCTTGTCATTAGGTGTGAGATACTCTACAGTATGTGAAACATCCCCAAACTGCACTGGTGCTGTCACCCTTCATTTCATCTGAAGGTTAAGATGACCCATGCCTCCAGGGACACCATGTATAAAAGGTCTGTACAAGGTGGAGTAGGGGAACGTACCCAATGCCACTCTCATTCTGATGGCCACCTTTGTGTGCTTTAAGCTGTGCACAATCCCTCAGCACACAAACGCCAAGTGTCAGAACACACTGAGTTTCTCCCCGTCCCCGGTGTTATGAAGGATGGGCCTGTCCTTGTTGACATGGAACGTTCCAATTAATTGGGCCATTCTGTATTACCTGTCCTTTGTGGAGAAATCTGCAATGGAAAACATCTTTGACCACAAGTCCATCAGGAAGTGGTCAGCACGTAGTGTTCTCGAAACCCTGAGGGAAAAGGAGAGGGTGGATCCTGAGGAGACTGGCAAAGTTATTTGACGGAATGCCCCATTACCAGAACCTTCCAATCACTAGGCATCACTTAACTGCTGTTGAGAAAGGCACACTTGTGAGATCCTTCTTGCATATCCAGGCCCTTTGCGCCTTGGCACATGCCCCTCAAAGCAGTTGTAAAATGTGCCTTTGCAAAGGAAGTCTGGAGAAAGATACAATGGCTTTTATTGATGATCATCCTGAGCCATTCCGTGACGCAGGACTCTGTGCCCTGTGGTCTGTCCCCCAGGATGCACACTGAGACAAACATTGACAGCACCTAGAGGACCATCAACTCAGTAAATTTCGCACTTTGATCTGCCTGAAACTTGGACTTCCGGAGCAAGGAGTTGATTGCATCCCAATATAGCAGATTAGCACCATCCAAGGTCCGGGACTATATGCCAAGGGACACACTAAAGCTTGAGGCAGCTACCACCAAGAGAGTGGGGGAAGACCACTGTCCAAGGTCTTTCAGCCAGAAGTCAAATGGGAGTCAGTTCAGTTATTGGACCATCCCAATGCCTCAAAATGTATATAAATGCAGTCTTGTACAAGAAAGAAATGCTTAGGGTTTGTTCATTCTGTGCGTAAAAGAACATGTACAGAATCGAACCACTCTAGCAAGTAGGGATAAAAATTTATGAATAAATTTTGAAATAAGATATGCCCCTATACAGGTTAGTTTGCTCTACTGGCTGGTTTGCATTACAGAGTGATGCCAATAGCGTGGGTTCAATTCCTTTCCTGGTTATGGTTATCATGTTGGGCTCTCTTTCTCAACCTCCCCCTTCACCTGAGGTATGGTGATCTTTCAGCTAAACCATCACCAGTTGTCTTTCTCTGAGGGATCAGCCCTATGATAATGGAAGGACTACAGTGACTTTACTGCCCCTATTGATAAAGCCTAGATGTCGCATGCTACAACGAACATTCTCTACATCTGTCCTGCCATCTTCAATGACATATGGATATATGCACTCAGAGCCTTCTGCTCCTGCACCAGTTTTTGAGTTGCTCCCCTTATTTTACATTCTATGTTCTTCCGATCAAAACTGAATCGCATCACACTTTTCTGGGTCATTTTTAACAATCACTTACTCAACTAACTTGTCAATGTAGTTTTGAAGTTCTACACTAATCCTCCTCAGTTGTCCATGCTTCGGAGTTTAAGCCATTAATACTTTGAGTGTTGCTGAAATGATACATTTTGTCAAAGATTTTCATTTTGCACCCTTCAGGACAATTTGCAGGAATGCAATTCAAGGGGAAACCAAAATGTACGGTGCATGAGAGGAGAGTGCTGATTGGTTCACAAGTGGATTTGGGTTAGTGATGCAATGTAGAATATACTTGCTAAATGTTGATTCACAGTTAAACTGCCTTGTTTAATTTGTTTATATTTTAACCCAGGCAGGTGGGCTCTGATTAGTATTCTGCTAATATTGTATTAAACGTGGCTTGAAAATTCTCTTCAGAGAGAGCAGAGATAACACTGTCATCCACAAACTAAAGTTCTACAATCAAGGCCGGGTCATTTTCTTCTTGGATTTTAACTGATTGAGATTGAAATATTTTCTGTCCATTCTATAAGCAATGTCCACTGCAAAAGTTATTTTTGACAAGAAGGAGGATGGTGGAGAAATGGTTTCAGGCAATGGTACATCCCTGCTGAACTCAAAAGATGTTCTGTCATATTATTATCAACGAGTACCATCACGGACAGCTTGTCGTGGTGGAGACAGAGAATTTTGATGAATTTCACTGGACAGCTAGCCTGTGACAGGATCTGCCATGGCACTTCCTGACTAAGTGAGTTAAAAGCCTTGGTCAGGTCGATGAAAGCCATGTAGAGGGATTGCTGTTGTTGCTGGCACTTCTCTTCGAGTTGCTGTGCAGTGAAAAACATGCCCATAGTTCCACCGTTTATTTGGAAGCCACTCTGACATTCAGGAAGGGTTTCCTCCAAGACTGGGAGGAGGTCCGTAGCAAGGATTTGAGTGACGATCTTTCAAGTGAAGAAGAGTAAGGAGCTCCCTTGGTAGTTCTACAGTCCACTTTGTTTCCTTTGCTAAATATGGGGCCTGTGGCAGCATCTGAGATTGGCAGGGATTTCTTTTTTCTCCCACGTTTTCAGGAACAGTTGGAGATGATGGATAAGCTATGCTCCTGCAGGTTTGAAAATCTCCACTGGAATATTATTCACTCTTACACGTCTCTAACGGAGGATTCAACTCCTGCCAAGGTGAGAAACCAAAATCATATTTGATGGGGCACTCCCTCAAACATGCCATAGAATCATAGAATCCTTACAGTGCAGAAAGAGGCCATTCGGACCACTGAGTCTGTACCAACCCTCTGAAGAGCATCCCATTCAAACCCATAATCCTGCCTTTCCCCATGGCCACATGTTGTCAACACCTGTATCACTGTTTAGAACTTCTTCGAAATGATGTGTCCAGAGACTAATGTTTGCTCAGTCTCTTGAAATGAGTGACATCCTTATTTTGCACCAGGTTGAGGCCAAGGGTGTTGAGTCCACACATTGTTGTGGTGACACAAAAAAACCCTGGGTACTGTGCTTGCTGAGAAAGCTAAAGAGCTGCAATTCCACCATAGGTTCTTGATTTCCCTCGTTATTTTTTGTAACCTCCACCTTTGCAATTTGATGAGTTCTCCTCTTTGCACTGCTGTTAGCTTTGCCAGGCTCAGAGAGCCTTCCTCTTCTTGTTGATGAGGTCTCACATGATGTGGTTATTCTCAAATCAGTCGCTGTTTCTTGGTCTTACAACCAATGGTTTCTTCACAGAGATGATGGCTAGCTTTAGATCTTTTCAGATTTCCTCCACTCTATTAAAATTATCTCTTTGTAGAGCCTGTTGAAGCCACTTTTGGAAGTTTGCTGGTCTGCTTGGCCCTTGAAGCTGCTCAGTATTGGGTTTTATTCAGAACTGTTCCTTCATCTTTAGCTGCATGGGTGATACTTGATAGACATTGAGGAGTAGATGAGCCAGTGGTCTATCCAGCAGATAAGGAGGCTTGAACATGTGTCTTTGGCAGAATTGTGTTGGCATTGGGCAAGCAGGAAAATTCCACTGGAGTTGAAATTATCGATTTCTTCCATTTCCAGAGTTGGACATCATTTCAAACCCTGGTGTTCAAGTCTGAAAGGAGGACAATTTTATCTTCTGAGTGTTGGCCTCTGAGGGTTCTGAGGAAGGGTCACCGGACCCGAAACGTTAACTCGGTTTTCTCCTCCACAGATGCTGCCGGACCTGCTGAGTTTTTCCAGCAACTTTGTTTTTGTTCCTGATTTACAGCATCTGCAGTTCTTTTGGTTTTTAATTTTACCTTCCTTCTGGACGTTAATGAGTATAGGGTCCAAGGTGGAGTAGCAGCCTTCTTCGGACTCATCTGTAGCATCAAGGGTTGGAACACAGTTCTCAAGGCCATTGCCTGCCGGTTCTTGACAAATTATTGATCGGGAGTCACGAGGCAATTATTGACGCTATTAGGGAGCTCCAGGAGTTAGTTAGTAAGTTTGTTCATTATAGTGCATCCAATTCGACATGTTCTGGGTTGATCCTTGAGTAAGAGGGATCCTTAACCACCAGGTACTTCCCTCAGTTGTCTTTCACCTCCTCTGAGTCTCCTGCAGGCCAACAATACCACTATTGAAGTTCCTGAATTCACAGGCAACAAAGGACAACTCTTCATTCCAGACACTTGCTTTGTTCATTGCCCATGAGAGTTCATATATTCCAGGTTCTTGGACTGAATTTGACTTTGGTTTTGAGACTGCAGGTAGCTGAGTCCACTAGATGCAGATTTCCAGCTGGGTTGGTGATGGAACTGATTATTTTCAGGGCACCTTTTCTAGGCCCTTCCCTGTATGGGGAGGGTGAACAGAGTGGATCCTGAAGAGGGCTGCTCAGTCATGAAGAAACATGCTCCTGTTTCTATCCCAAGTGTGAAATGACTATGTCAAACTCCACCATCTACGAGCTGCCCAGAGGTTAAGAACTTCTACATCTTACAATCCTGTCCAGTCAACACTCTCAGATCTCTGCAGGGCTGTGTGCACGTGCACAACCTCAATTGGTGGCCCCAACCAGGAGTTGAGAACTCCTGACAGCATCACTCATTTTAATCATTAATGAAATGAGAGCATTCTTGACTGGACCAGCATTTCTTGCACATCCTTACTTGCTCTTTGGAAAGTGGTAGTGAGTTGTCTTCTTGAACTGCTACAGTCCATTTGTTGTAGGTAGACCCACAGTGGCCTTAGGGAGGGAATTCCAGGATTTTGGCTCAGGGACGCTGAAGGAACAGCGATATATTTCAAAGTCAGGATGGCAAGCAACTTGCAGGAGGGGTAGTTGCAGGTGATGGTATTCCTATCTATCAGCTGCCTTCGTTTTTTTAGAAGGAGGGATGTGGTTGTGGGTTTGGAAGAAGCTGTCTCAGTAGCCTTAGTGAATTTCTACCGTGTATCTTGTAGATGGCACACACTGCTGCTAGTGTGTCTCAGTTATGGAAAGGATGGATATTTGGGGATGTGGAGCCAATTAAGTAGGCTGCTTTGTCCTGGGACGATGTCAAGCCTGAGTGCTGTTGGTGCTTCACCCAGCCAGGTAAGTAGCTGGTTGCCTTAACATCAAAACAAGCCTAGGGTGCCATGTGTAATTGAATACCCCCCAACTTGTACCTTGTAGATGGTAGACAGGATGTGGGGATTCAAGAGGTGGGTTACTCCCTGCTCAATTTATCGTATCTGACCTGTTCCTGTAGCTACTGCATTTACATGGCAAGTCCAGTAAAATACATGCTGAATTAAAATGATGCACACAAGAGCAGCTTTCAACCAATATATTACACTACTAGAAAATTAACTGCAGGGTGGTATCTGCGGCATTCTCAGCAGATCCTAATGCAGCCATGCAAATCCCTAGCTCAGGCCTGTATTTATTCAGCAAAACAGCAAACAGGCCTGGACTGAAAATGTTGGATCATTTACAATGCCTCCGCCTAAATCTCATGTGCTTAATTCATGGCAGTGTGATATATTCAGCCCAAAAAACTGTGCTTCGCACGTCAATGTTTACAGCACAACAATCAACAAAGCACTGGGATTGGCACAACATGAAGGCTCAGACCAGAAACAGACAGAAAATTAGGAGGGTATCCAGCCCACAATTAAATCATGATTGATCTTGTTGTGAAGTTGGGTACAGTACTTGTGAATTGGAAGCAGGAATGTTAAAATTTGTTTGATGGGGTTGGGGTGGAGGGAAAAATAAAGTGTGATCCCTTTAAGAGATGATGTGCTTGTGCTTTTCTAAGCTTGGCGATTTAAAAAGAAACACAGTCTGCAAGCAGCTGCATGTGCATAGACAACTCTGAAATTGAAACGTTTATCAATAGGCTGTGTGGTTGGCACCCTAGGCTTGTTTTGATGTTAAGGCAACCAGCTTGAATATCAGCCCATTAAATTTAAACCAAACACTTAGAAACTGAAAATCCAACCAGACTTAAATCCGATAGCATAGGTCCTAGGTTATCAATTCTATAACAAAAATAACTTGACAGGTCAAAGGGTATGCAAGAGGGTTTTTAAAAATCAGTGTGAGAGCGAACTGCCATCAGAAGAGTAAGATCTCTGATTAAGCACAGTCTAAAAAGGTACCACAGCACACTTGACCAATATTCCTGTCACAAAGATTTGACGAAGAAAGAATTCCTGATTGAAGAATAACGGAAAAGCCTCAGAATATTCTGGAAGACTCATCCTGACTGCGGTTTTGAGAGATTTAATTTAATTTTCCTAATACTTTGGTTTAAAGAAGTGGGACTTATATTTGTTACTACAGCATGCCATTAGAATTTTGTTTTATTCAGAAGTAGCTAGTTGTTAGGGGGAATTGTTTGATTTATTAGTAGTCCTGCTAATTTGATCACTTTTAGAGTCAGATAAATAAATTGTTACTTGTTGATTGTAGAATGACTGTCAAGAGTTCACTTTATTTCACCTTTCCTTTATAGCAGATTGGGACGTAAGAGGGAGGTTACACCACTTCTCATGTTTCCCTTAACAGATTGCGAGGTGAGGTGAGCTTCTCTGGGTGTTTTGGTTTTGATTATCAAAGTTTGACCTCCTGTTCATAATAATCTGTATCCCATTTAAATTGAAGTGTTCATTCTTAATGGGTACACTTCACTCAGCAAAGTCTAATCTCGGTATTTAAAGTACCAATTGGTTTCCTCCCCCCGGCCCCAGCATCCACAGTCTTAGGAGGAAGGGGAAAAGATCCAGATTTCCCCTTTGTGTGGAGAAGTTTTGCATGATTGTACTCATGAACAACAAGGCTATAAATTTGAAAGTGTTGCTGCCTTGTTCTGGATTCCCTGACCGCAAGAAATTTCCTTCCCGACCCTTTTGAATTCCTTTATTATTTTAAAACACCTTGATTTGATCATCTCGCAAATATTTGAGACTCAAGGGAACGGAGTTCACACATGTTCTCAGAATTTAACCCTATAAACACTGGTATCATTCTGACCTATCATCATAGCCCGTGTTCTTTAATTTTTCTTGCTGCTTTGCAGGACTGGGTGGCTTCCAGAGCCAGAAGTCAATGAGTCCATCAGCTAAAATCAGAGTGTGTGGACGCTGAGTAGTCATGTGACTGAACACTTCAGACCGAACATTGTTGACCTCTCCTTCACTAGATAGATGTGCTCAACAGGAACAGTTACTGCAGGTGGGGCCTGACCGAGGCTCTGGACAATGGATGCATCATTGCCTCATTTTGGCCTCCAGTCTGCTCAAGGCAGAGTCACCTGACAGCTTTCTAGTTGGTTTCAATAATAGTCCTAGCTTCAATTGGTGCAAATACACAAACATCCAAATCTTTTGCCCCACTACACTTCCTAGTCCCTCATTATATGTTTTGATATATCTTTTCCAAAACTAAAGGAAATGGCCCCATAGTGGAAGCTCAGCCTCAACCATCTTCAGGGTTAGGATCCCAAATTGGATGGTGAGCTAAATTTGGGGCCATAAGTCTAGATCTTGTGGCCACAAAATACAAGACGGTAATGGCTGCCATGATGTTTAGACCATGTCACAGCTGTGCCCCTATTCCAACAGACCCTCGCTCCCAGAGTTCTCACTTGAAGGTCATGATAGTTTCCAAGCATCAGAGTTGGAGAAAGGTTAGGAAACAAACACCCTAGTGAGGGCTGGATTGAACCACACAGATCAAAGTGGATCAGAGGGAGTAAGCAGCACATTGAAATACATTTATCCACATTCCAGATTACACACGAATAATAACACAGGTTCTACTTAAAATTCCAGCATATCAAAAATATGTAGAGTTCTAAAAGTTGGCACCGCACATCACAGTTTCTCCTACATACTTTAGATTCTTGACATGGGGGCACTTACGCATTAGGTAGCACAAGAAAAAAAAAGTCCTCATGCTATTTTTGGCCAACATCACATCAGAAGAGCGCGCGTGGACGAGACGCTACAGCATCTGCAGTGTGGGGACCACAGCAGGTTCCAGTCTGAGAACCGACATCCTTCAGCTCCTGATGAATGGAACTATTGAAAATAAAGCCAGGCACAGGTTCCATTGCTGTTCACATTGATGTTTTATGTACTCACTGTAACGTAGGAATACCAGCTTCCTCTACAGGAACTCAAGAATCAACAAACAGCATCTCAGTCATTCCATTCACTGGTCAAACATTTTCCTCTACATAGCTCAGAGTTTTTGTGCCAAATGAACAATTGCTGTTTTCAGTCCACCTCAGTTTACCCACTTCCGAGACAGTAATGAGTTAAACCTCAGAGAAATGCATCAAAGACCTAACCCTGAACATGTGTTTGATGCCAGACCACACTTTTTGAGTTCCAGGGACAACGGTCTGGCACCAGGGCAGTGATCCCCTGCCAAAAACGATACATGTCAGTTTGAGAGAAAACAGCTAGAGGTCTTTGATTAATTTTCAAATTGTTTGGCTCTATTTTTCTGCCTAACCTCGGGTGATGTTTGAAAGGAACCATTATTCACCCAGGAGATTGTGGACTTCCAACTTATTTCTCAAGATAGAGAGTACTGAAATATTTCTGATACTGCCACACAAAAGCAAAATTATGCAAATGATGAACCTCCTCTGGGACAGCTGATCATCATCATGGTGTCCAGCTAGCAATAGGTTTCAGTCTCTAAAGCATTCTGGAAGGTTCTTCAACTAGGCTTCGAAAAGGGACAGTGATGGCAATCACTTTATATGCCCGGATAATTACAAATTCACCAGAGATGGAAATAATAGCAATTTACTTGCGGAATTTACTAGACAGTGTTTGGAGGAGGATGTTATATGACTGCACACAGTCATAGATGGACCTGTCAGCTAACTATAAAGCGCGACTGCACCTCATTGTCACTAACCATAGGATGGTTTGCTGATGTAGCCACAAGGCACTGACCTGAAGACAGCTATTCCATGTGGAAGTTACAATACACAAGCCAGCCACTTGAGGGCTCTTGTAGCACACTGTGGTAGTGTCGCTATATGGGAGCCAGAGGCCTGGGTTCAAGCCCCACCTGCCCCAGAGGGGTGTCAAAACATCTCTGAACAAACTGATTTTTTTTAAAAAACGCATTCAATTGAATTGGCCCATGAGTGTTTATCCTAAATGTGATCAATAAATCCTCTGTTGCTCTCCAGCAGCTGTAGAAACTGGGAGCAAGATTAGGCCCTTCAAGCCTGTATCATTTAAGATAATGGGAACTGCAGATGCTGGAGAATCCAAGATAACAAAGTGTGGAGCTGGATGAACACAGCAGGCCAAGCAGCATCTCAGGAGCACAAAAGCTGACATTTCGGGCCTAGACCCTTCATCAGAAAAAGGGGAATGGGGAGAGGGTTCTGAAATAAATAGGGAGAGAGGGGGCGGTGGACCGAAGATGGATAGAGGAGAAGGTAGTTGGAGAGGAGAGTATAGGTGGGGAGGTAGGGAGGGGATAGTTCAGTCTGGGGAGGACGGACAGGTCAAGAGGGCAGGATAAAGGTTAGTAGTTGGGAAATGGAGCTGCAGCTTGAGGTGGGAGGAGGGGATAGGTGAGAGAAGGAACAGGTTAGGGAGATGGGGACGAGCTGGGCTGGTTTTTGGGATGCAGTGGGGGGAGGGGGGGATTTTGAAGCTTGTGAAATCCAAATTGATAACATTGGGCTGCAGGGTTCCCAAGCGGAATATGAGTTGCTGTTCCTGCAACCTTCAAGTGGCATCATTATGGCACAGCAGGAGGCCCAGGATGGACATGTCATCTAAAGAATGGGAGGGGGAGTTGAAATGGTTCATGACTGGGAGGTGCAGTTGTTTGTTGTGAACCGAGCGGAGGTGTTCTGCAAAGCGGTCCCCAAGACTCCGTTTGGTTTCCCCAGTGTAGAGGAGGCCACACCGGGTACAGTGGATGCAGTGTAACACATTGGTGGATGTGCAGGTGAACATCTGCTTGATGTGGAAAGTCATCTTGGGGCCTGGGATGGGAGTAACGGAGGAGATGTGGGGACAGGTGTAGAACTTCCTGCGGTTGCAGGGAAAAGTGCCGGGTGTGGTGGGGTTGGAGGGGATGGTGGGGAGAGTGGAGCAGACAAGGGAGTCCTGGAGAGAGTGCTCTCTCCGGAAGACAGACAAGGGTGGCAATGGAAAAATGTCTTTGGTGGTTGGGTCGGATTGTAGATGGCAGAAATGTTGGAGGATGATGCGTTGTATCCGGAGGTTGGGTGTGGCATATGAGGACGAGGGGGATTGTCTTTTGGCGGTTATTGCAGGGACAGGGTGTGAGAGATGAGTTGTGGGAAATGCGGGAGACACGGTCAAGGGTGTTCTCGACCACTGTGGGGGTGGGGGGTTGCGGTCTAACTCTATCGCAACGACCTAGAAACTGATGTCCATTTCAAGCCCACCGACTCCCACAGCTCCCTAGAATACACCTCCTCCCACCCACCTTCCCTCAAAAATTCCATCCCGTATTCCCAATTCCTTCGCCTCCGCTGCATCTGCTGGTGAGGCATTCCACTCCCGCACATCCCAAATGTCCTCGTTCTTCGAGGACCGCAACATCCCCACCACCCCCCCGTCCCCCACCGTGGTCGGGAACGTCCTCAACCGTGTCTCCCGCATTTCCCACAACTCATCCCTCACACCCCACCCCCGCAATAACCGCCAAAAGAGAATCCCCTTCGTCCTCACATACCACCCCACCAACCTCCGGATATAGCATATCATCCTCTGACACTTCCGCCATCTACAATCCGACCCCACCAGCAAAGACATTTTTCCATCCCCACCCTTGTCTGCCTTCCACAGAGATCACTCTCACCGGGACTTCCTTGTTCGCTCACACTCCCCTCCAGCCCCACCACACTCAGCACTTTCCCCTGCATCTGCAGGAAGTGCTACACTTGCCCCCACACCTCCTCCCTCACGCCCATCCTAGGCCCCAAGATGACTTTCCATATTAAGCAGATGTTCACCTGCACATCCGCCAATGTGATATACTACATCCATTGTACCCGGTGTGGCTTCCTCTACACTGGGGAAACCAAGCATAGACTTGGGGACCGCTTTGCAGAACACCTACGCTCAGTTCGCAATAAACAACTGCACTTCCCAGTCGCAAACCATTTTAACTCCCCCCTCCCATTCCTTAGACGACATGTCCATCCTGGGCCTCCTGCAGTGCCATAATGATGCCACCCGAAGGCTGCAGAAACAGCAACTCATATTCCCCTTGGGAACCCTGCAGCCCAATGGTATCAATGTGGACTTCACCAGCTTCAAAATCTCCCCTTCCCCCACCGCATCCCAAAACCAGCCCAGCTCCCCCTGTCCCCCCCACTGCATTCCAAAACCAGCAAAGCTCATCCCCGCCTCCCTAACCTGTTCCTCCTCTCACCTCTCCCCTCCCCCCATCTCAAGCCACACCTCCATTTCGTAACTACTAACCCCATCCCACCCCCTTGACCTGTCGTCCGTCCTCCCCAGACTGCCCTCTCCCCTCCCTACCTCCCCACCCATACTCTCCTCTCCACCTATCTTCTCCTCTGTCCAGCTTTGGTCCACGTCACCCTCTCTCCCTATTTATTTCAGAACCCTCTGCCCATCCCCCTTTTCTGATGAAGGGTCTAGTCCTGAAACGTCAGCTTTTGTGCTCCCAAGATGCTGCTTTGCCTGCTGTGTTCATCCAGCTCCACACTTTGCTGTCTCTAAGCCTGTTTCATTATTTGACAGGACGCTCTACCTGAAACTCTCCATGCTTCATGGAGCCTTTAATATCTAAAAAAGACAGCAATTTCTTACTTGAATATGCACAGTGACAAGGTCTCCACAGACTCAGTCAGAAAATTCCTCAGGTTGACCACCATGAGAGCAAACAAATGTTTCGTCAATTCAGTCCCAAGTGGCCTCAACTCCAATTACCCCATACCCTTGAACACAACATCTCAGATTGTGTTGAATTGTGCAGCAGCTTAGAAACACCAAACAGGCTGCTCTAGTCCTTTGTCTTATGTTTGACATAGCCTTGACTCGGGGTGGGTGGCTGGTGGGGGTGTTTGCAACAAGCAGATGCTTTGCACTTACTACAAGACCGAAATTGTAATTGCTTCAAGGAAAATGTTAGCCCACAGGAGTCGAAACACAAGCACTGATTTGTTTTTGCATTGTCTGGAACTGGAATTCTACACATACACACCGAACTCATGGAAAGGGTACAGCTGATTTATGATACTTTGTAATTCCAGTGCGTCTGTCCTGAACAATCAGCCCAGTGTGGCAGTCAATTAAGTCAAGTTTTCCATCGTACTCCTTCTCCTCCACTCAGAACACTTTTCACAAGAATATCCTCAGCTTCATTGAAGGTAGAATTTGTTTTAAAGCAAACAGATGCACAGGATACACTGAACGTTCAGGCTGCTAGAAGCTACAGTGGCACAAAAGCAAGCTAATGCGTTCGGATCCAATTGAACCAAGAGCTGTATCTGATTCTGCATTTTCAACAGGAGCCAGTATTAGCCTCTGAATTGACACGGTCATAGTCACAGCAGATCAGTCGCCTGAATTATGGCTCAAATTTATTAAGTGCGAAGTGGAGAAAATGACAAAATATCTCCAGAGTCTGCCTCAGCCACTAATAATCACTATATGAAAGGTTGCAGTGGCACACAGTGGTAATTTCCTATCTCTGAATTGGAAGGTTTCAAGTTCCATTTCTGAATGTGATGGCCATGGAGATGTTTGGCAGCAAATTCAAAACTGGTTGGAAAACAACACACTAAATATATATATTTTCTGATCAACCTGTTCAAACAGACACCATGATATATCTCTGGAGCAGGTGGGACCTGAATCCTGGCCTTCTAGCTCAGATTAGAAACACTACCATTGTATAAGAGGCCATGACAGTTCAGACTTTTTTTAAAATCAGCATAGTCAATGACATCTCAATACACCTCTGGAACAAGTGAAACCTGAAACTGGGTCACAATCTCAGCAGCCCTCACCCATTTTAGCTTTAATCAACAATTCCACAGCATGATCACGCTAAAATGGACCTGTGAAAACTTGGCGCTGAGAGAGCATGATGCACCACCGGGTTGAATATCCCCACTGCTGACAGAGCAACAACGTGATACTAGAGATCCTGGATAAAAACAAAACAGTGAGAGACTTTTCCATCCCAGCATCTTTCCTTTCTCATCTTGCAAGAGACTACATATTATTGAATTTTTAAAAACCATAAACAGACAAAGGTTGGACAGCTATAACTGAAGAACCAGGAAAGCAAAGTGTCCTATGTTGCAGAACTGTGCGATACAGTATTGCTTTGAGAACAAAACAAGGGGAGTAGAGACTGAGTGGCACCAATACATTTTTCAAGTTAAGGATGTTCTGCCTGCCAACAGATCCTGGATTGGTTGAGATGCAGAGTTGACAAACAAAAAAAACTCTAAATACCAAGAGCAGCAGAGAGTGAAAATATCAGATCCTGAAAACAGTCAACAATCCGTGCATGTGAAAAAGAGAGAGAAAACTCCAGAGAGTTCAAACATGGATGAAAGTTCAAAATATATTGCTGGAGAGAAAAGATACATTTTGTGAAAGCTTTTCATCTTGCATTCATCAGGAAAATTTGGGAGAAACACTGACATAATAACATTCATACTGCATGAGAGGAGAATGCTGATTACTTGACAAGTAGACTTTCATTGGTAGGGGCATGGATATGTCAGCTGTCACTGCTGTGTGGTGTAGTATGTATATTGGAAGCAACATA
Organism: Stegostoma tigrinum; assembly: GCF_030684315.1. Lineage (NCBI taxonomy): Eukaryota > Metazoa > Chordata > Chondrichthyes > Orectolobiformes > Stegostomatidae > Stegostoma > Stegostoma tigrinum. The sequence goes on from NC_081367.1 coordinate 55,310,175, forward strand.
TGAATACCTCAATCAGAGATAGTAAGGACTGCTGATGCTGGAGTCAGAGATAACACAGTGTGGAGCTGGAGAAGCACAGCGGGTCAGGCAGCATAAGAGGAGCAGGAAAGTAAACATTGCGGGTTGGGACTTCAGAAATGGGGGAGGGGGAAGTGAGCTCTATGAATACCTACTGTTTATTAGTGGAACAAACACGTACATGCACTGCACCTGTTTTAACCCAACAAAATAGGTGATAGTGGTTCGGTGGCTCAACTCTTTCGACAAAGCCTTGAGCAGAGTCAATCTGCCCAGTTAAAAAAAAGAAACAAAGCTGGCAGTTAACTGTCAGTCAGCATTAATGAGTATATCTGCATGGCAATACCCCCATGTGAGTTCACTTGGCACCCAATCAATGCTCTCCTCCCATGCAGGTTACTTTTCCTCTTCAAATGATAATTTTAACTGTTATCCTGGTGAGTACAACACAAAAACATCAACAAACTGAGTTTCTCACATTAAATACTCAAATTATGTTCTGGATGTGAGTTTGCTCGCTGAGCTGGAAGGTTAGTTTTCAGATGTTTTGTCACTTTTTTTATTTGAAAAAATATACTTTATTCATAAGATGTGCAAAAAATAAAACATTGATACACCTACCCAGACACGCTCCGGGTTACCCAGGGGGTACGTGCACCAACTAAAGGAAAAAAACAAACAAAGAAGAAAAAAAAAGCAAAGAAACCACACCGGCAGTCGTCACCCCGCACAGTCCCCGTTGGCCCCCTGACCAGTTGGGGAAGGCGCCAGCTGGGCCCACTTACCAGATAGGGCCCATTTTCTATTCTGGACGAGGGGTTTCATACCGTGGTCTTTCCCCACCGCGCCTTGGCAGCGCTGCCCCAAGCTTTAGCACGTCCCTCAGCACGTAGTCCTGGCCTTGGAGTGCGCCAGTCTGCAACATTCGGTCGGGGTCAGTTCTTTCAGCTGGCAGACCAGCAAGTTGCGGGCAGACCAAAGAGCGTCTTTCACCGCATTGATGGTTCTCCAGGCGCAGTTGATGTTGGTCTCGGTACGCGTCCTGGGAAACAGCCCGTAGAGCACGGAGTCCCGCGTCACGGAGCTGCTCAGGACGAACCTCGACAAATACCACTGCATCCCCCTCCAGACCTGCTGCGCATAGGCACACTCCAGAAGGAGGTGATAGACAGTCTTGTGCCCGCCGCAGCCACCTCGAGGGCAGCGTGCGGTGGCGCAGAGATTCGGGGCATGCATAAAGGATCTCACTGGCAGAGCCCCTCTCACCGCCAGCCAAGCAACGTCCTTGTGCTTGTTTGAAAGTTCTGGCGATGAGGCATTCTGCCAAACGACTTTGGCAGTCTGGGTGGGGAACCACACGACGGGATCCACCCTCTCCTTTTCCCGAAGGGTCCCGAGGATACTACGTGCTGACCACTGCCTGACGGCCTTGTGGTCAAAGGTGTTTCCTTTCAAAAATTACTCCATGAAGGACAGGTGGTACGGAACAGTCCAACTACTCGGAGCGGTCCGCGGCAACGAGGCCAGGCCCATCCTTCGCAACACCGGGGACAGGTAGAACCTCAGTAAGTAGTGACACTTGGTGTTTGCGTGCTGAGGATCTACGCACAGCTTGATGCAGCCGCACACACAGGTAGCCGTCAGGGCAAGGGTAGCGTTCGGTACGCCCTTTCCTCCATTTTCCAGGTCTTTGTACATGGTGTCCCTGCGGACCCGGTCCATCTTCGTCCCCCAAATGAAGTGGAAGATGGCCCGGGTGACCGCAGCGGCACAGGTCCAGCGAATAGGCCAGGCCTGCGCCACATACAACAGTACCGAAAGCCCCTCGCACCTGACAACCAGGTTCTTACCCGCAATGGAGGGGGACTGGGGCGTCCACCTGCCCAGCTTCTGCTTCAGTTTGGTGATACGCTCCTCCCAAGTCTCAGTGCACGCCCCAGCTCCACCGAACCAAACACCCAGCACCTTCAGGTAGTCTGTCCTGACGGTGAAGGGGATGAAGGAGCGGTCGTCCCAGTTCCCGAAGAACATGACCTTGCTCTTACCCCTATTGACTTTGGCACCTGAGGCCAGTTCAATCTGGCCGCTGATGTCCAATAGTCTACTCACCGACCGACGATCGGTGCAGAAGACGGCGACATCGTCCATGTACAGGGAGGTCTTGACCTGAAGGCCTCCGCTACCTGGGATAGTCACGCCCTTCAGGCTCACGTCCTTCCTGATGGATGCGGCGAAGGCCTCCACACAGCACACGAACACGGCAGGAGAGAGCGGGCAGCCCTGCCTGACTCCTGATCTGACGGGAAAACCGTCCGATTCCCTCCCGTTGATCGAGACTGCGCTAATGATGTTGGTGGAGAGCAGCCGGATCCAATTGTGGATGCCATCCCCGAACCCCAATTTGGAGAGGATGTCCCTCATGTAAGCACGAGAGACCCTGACGAAGGCCTTCTCCTGGTCCAGGCTGACGAGGCAGGTGTCCACCTGCCTGTCCTGTACGTAGGCGATCGTATCCCTGATGAGCCCGATGCTCTCAGCGATCTTCCTGCCCGGCACAGCACAGGTTTGGTCAGGGTGAATCACCGACTCCAGGACAGACCTGACCCGGTTGGCTATGACCTTGGCCAGGATTTTGTAGTCCACGTTCAATAGTGAAATGGGACGCCAATTCTTAATTTCTTCCCTCTCCCCCTTCCGCTTGTAAATGAGGGTGATGATGCCCTTCCTCATGGACTTGCACATTTCCCCTGCCCAAAGCACACTATTGTACACCTCCAGCAGGTCCTGGCCGACTAGGTCCCACAGAGCGGAATACAGCTCGACCGGTAAGCCGTCACTCCTGGGAGTCCTATTCCTCTCCAAGGGCTTGAGGGCTCTGGTCAGCTCGTCCAGGGATATCGGCCGATCCAGCCGCTCCCTCGTGCCTTCGTCTGAGACCTCCGTGATAGACGACAGGAACGACTCGGAGGCCGTGCTGTCCATGGGCTTCGTGTCGTACAGTCCGGCATAGAAGGATCTGCTGCTCCTCAAAATGTCGGGCCGAGACGACGTTACCGAGCCGTCGTCCTCCTTCAGCTGGCTAAGCACAGAGCTCTCTTTGTGCACCTTCTGAAAGAAGAAACGCGAGCACGTCTCGTCCTGCTTCACGGAGCCGACCCTGGACCAGAAGATTATCCTGGAGTCCTCCGCGGCGAAGAGTGAGGCTTGCTGGCCCCTCACCTCGCGGAGGTCCTCCGTGACATCGACCCCCATCAACTGCAGAAGGAGCAGGTTCTGCACCCTTTTCTGGAGTTGCGACAGCTTTCCCCGCCTCTCTCTTGCCTTCTGAACACCCCTGAGGGCAAAGAACCTCTTGATGCTCTCCTTCACCGTCTCTCACCAGTCGCCCGGAGACTCAAAGAGGGGTTTCACGGTTCTCCAACTGGCGTACTCCCTCTTAAGCTCCTCGACGTTCTCTGGGGTCAACAGAGTCATGCTGAGCCTCCACGTCAGCCTTGCCGGCCGGCTGGTTGTCCTGTAAGTGACAGTCGGCCAGCAGGAGGCAGTGGTCAGAGAAGAACACCGGCTCAACGCCGGTGGACCTGACCGAGAACGCCCGTGACACAAACAGGAAGTCTATCCTTGAGCGAATAGACCCGTCTGGCCGCGACCAGGTGTACCTCCGCTGCGCTCCGTCTGCAGGGGCGCTGATGACGCCGAGCAGCTTGGCATCCTTCACTGTGCCCATCAGGAATCTGGATGTGACGTCCAGTTGACTGTGCCCACCCGCTGTCCCCACGCCTGATCTTCCATCTGCATCGATGATGCAGTTGAAGTCTCCGCCTAGGATGACTGGCCTGGACGTAGCCAGCAGGGGTGGAAGCCGCTGCAGGATGGCAAACCACTCACTCCGTACCGCTGGGGCGTACACGTTGATCAGCCTCAGGGGAGCGTTCCTGTAGGTGACGTCAGCCACTAGGAGGCGCTCCCCCACCACCTCCTGAACTTGAGAGATGGTGAAGTCACGCGCCCGCAGCAGAATAGCCAGGCCTGAGGAGCAACAGTCGTTACCCCCGACCAGATCGAAGGCCCACAGGTCCAGGCGCCGGACCATTTCCCGTACCTGCTGAGGTGCGGTATCCCGCACTCCTGCAGAAACAGGAGGTCCGCCTTGATGGTGGTCAGGTAGGCCAATGTGGACACACATCTTGTGGTTGACTTGACGCTGCGCACATTAATGCTCGCAACTCGTACCCGCATTGTGGGCAGTGACCGCAGTACCCTCCCCAAGTCCAAGGTCGAGCCCCTCCATCTGTCCCTTCATGCCCATTGCCCGGGCTAACTGCTGGACGCTCTCCGGGCTGAGGAAACCATCCGTGCTGCATCCCCCTGTCGGGGGTACGGAGGCAGGAGGGTCCGGCTCTGGGTCAGGCTGGGGACGCTCTGTTTCCTCCTTCCAGCCTGGAAGTTCCGGGGGGCCCTCCAGTGTCCGAGCGGCAGGTGACTGGGTGTCAGAGGGAGCCTCAGGACGCCTCCCGTCCCCTGGAAGCGTGGTGCTGCTTCCCTTCTCCCTTGAGATCTTTAACTTCTGCTTCAGGTGGGCCCTCTCCGAATCCCCCTCGTCAGAGGAGCTCTTATCGCCCCACTGTAGCTGCCTCTTCCCGTCTGATGGTTGCGGTTCCTGGGCCCGCCGATGCACCTTCCTCCTCGCTTTCCGGACCGTCGTCCACTCCCCTGGGTCGCCTGTTGCCGCCTCCATCGACTCCGGGTTGTCGGGGGGGATCGGAGCCTGCAGGGGTGCTTTGCTGGCCTCGGGCCCATCCTGCGGGGCTGGGCCCTCCTGCACGACCTGGCGGTCCTGCACATTAGTGGGGTCTTTGCAGGGCCCTGGTGCCTTCCTCTCCTCCGGGGTGGGGGGGGTGCTGGCCCTGCATTGCCCCTGCCAGCGACCTGGGTGTAGGTGGTCCCCCGCTGCGGGCATGCCCTATAGAGGTGGCCCGCTTCCCTGCAAATGTTGCAGCTTTTCTCTTGTGGGCAATCCTTTGCAAGGTGTCCCTCCTCCCTGCAGTTCCTGCAGATGGTGGCTTTGCAGTCGGCCGCCACGTGACCTGACCTACCACAGGCATGGCAGACTTTAGGTTGCCCTGCGTAGGTCAGGTAGCCCTTGCTCCCATCGATCGCGAAGCTGGACGGTGGGTGTACGATGTTCCTGTCGGCGCCCATCCTCAGTGTCACCTTGACCTGCCTCTTACTGGTCCAGATGCCAAAGGGGTCCATGATGTCAGTTAGGTCCCCTTCCACCTTCACGTACCTTCCAAGGAAGGTCAGGACATCAACTGCTGGCACATGCGGGTTGTACATATGTACAGTCACCATACGGCTCCTCTGCGCTGGCATCACAAACAGCGGGACAGCGGTCAATACAGAGAGGGGGCCCACCCCTCCTTTCTCCTGGAAAACCTCCAGGAAGCGCTCGCAAAGCTTGGCACTCCTGAAGGTCACGTCGTAAAAACCTCCTCCGGGGAAATCCTGCAGGCAGTAAATGTCCGCAGCAGCGAACCCACAACAGTCCAAGAGGACCCTCTGCACAAAGAAGGTGCGGTCCACAGGTGCACCTTCATCCACCTTCTTCACGGAAACACGGATGGTGTTCCAGACCCCCTGACCTGGGGCACGAGCACTTGCCGCAGCCATCGCTGCTGGTGTAAGCTGGTTCACTGAGCTTGAAGGTTTGTTCCCAGATGTTTTGTCTCCATTCTAGGTAACATCAACAGTGAGCCTCCGACAAAGCGCTGGCGTTATGTCCCGCTTTCTATTTATCTGGTTAGGTTTCCTTGGGTTGGTGATGTCATTTCCTATTCAGAACAGGAAATGACATCACCAACCCAAGGAAACCTAACCAGATAAATAGAAAGCGGGACATAACGCCAGCGCTTTGTCGGAGGCTCACCGTTGATGTTACCTAGAATGGAGACAAAATATCTGGGAACAAACCTTCAAGCTCAGTGAACCAGCTTACATCTGGAACAAAATAAAGTCCCACTCTCTTGTGGACTGAGAGGAGGAGAGCGCTGTGTTGGAGGTGAAAGGAAGACGTCGGGTTGGCTGTGCACCCTTGCCACCAGTGGATCTTAATGCTGGCTTCGGCCTAACGCTGGTTCAGGGGAGCAGCCAACCTGCAACGATGGCTACGGCAAGTGCTTGTGCCCCAGGTCAGGGGGTCCGGAACACCATCCGTGTTTCCGTGAAGAAGGTGGATGAAGGTGCACCTGTGGACTGCACCTTCTTCGTGAAGAGGGTCCTGTTGGACTGTTGTGGGTTCGCTGCTGCAGACATTTACTGCCTGCAGGATTTCCCCGGAGGAGTTTTTTACAATGTGACCTGGTCGGCCAGGACCTGCTGGGGGTGTACGATAGTGTGCTATGGGCAGGGGAAATGTGCAAGTCCATGAGGAAGGGCATCATCACCCTCATTTACAAGAGGAAGGGGGAGAGGGAAGAAATTAAGAATTGGCGTCCCATTTCACTATTGAACGTGGACTACAAAATCCTGGCCAAGGTCATAGCCAACCGGGTCAGGTCTGTCCTGGAGTCGGTGATTCACCCTGACCAAACCTGTGCTGTGCCAGGCAGGAAGATCGCTGAGAGCCTCGCGCTCATCAGGGATACGATCGCCTACGTACAGGACAGGCAGGTGGACACCTGCCTCGTCAGCCTGGACCAGGAGAAGGCCTTCGACAGGGTCTCTCATGCATACGTGAGGGACGTCCTCTCCAAATTGGGGTTTGGGGATGGCATCCGCAATTGGATCCGGCTGCTCTCCACCAACATCGTTAGCGCAGTCTCGATCAACGGGTGGGAATCAGACGGTTTTCCCGTCAGATCTGGGGTCAGGCAGGGCTGCTCGCTCTCTCCTGCCTTGTTCGTGTGCTGTGTGGAGCCCTTCGCCGCATCCATCAGGAAGGACGTGAGCCTGAAGGGCGTGACTATCCCAGGCAGCGGAGGCCTTCAGGTCAAGACCTCCCTGTACATGGACGATGTCGCCGTCTTCTGCACCGATCGTCGGTCAGTGAGTAGACCGTTGGACATCTGCAGCCAGTTTGAACTGGCCTCAGGTGCCAAAGTCAATAGGGGTAAGAGCAAGGTCATGTTCTTCGGGAACTGGGACGACCGCTCCTTCATCCCCTTCACCGTCAGGACAGACTACCTGAAGGTGCTGGGTGTTTGGTTTGGTGGAGCTGGGGCGTGCACTGAGACTTGGGAGGAGCGTATCACCAAATTGAAGCAGAAGCTGGGCAGGTGGACGCTCCGGTCCCCCTCCATAGCGGGTAAGAACCTGGTTGTCAGGTGCGAGGGGCTTTCGGTACTGTTGTATGTGGCGCAGGCCTGGCCTATTCCCTGGACCCGCCCCGCTGCGGTCACCCGGGCCACCTTCCACTTCATTTGGGGGTCGAGGATGGACCGGGTCCGCAGGGACACCATGTACAAAGACCTAGAAAATGGGGGAAAGGGCGTACCGAACGCCACCCTCGCCCTGACGGCTACCTTTGTGTGTGGCTGCATCAAGCTGTGCGTAGATCCTCAGTAAGCAAACACCAAGTGTCACTACTTACTGAGGTTCTACCTGTCCCCGGTGTTGCGAAGGATGGGCCTGGCCTCGTTGCCGCGGAACGCTCCGAGTAGTTGGACCGTTCCGTACCACCTGTCCTTCATGGAGAAATTTTTGAAAGGAAACACCTTTGACCACAAGGCCGTCAGGCAGTGGTCAGCACGTAGTATCCTCGGGACCCTTCGGGAAAAGGAGAGGGTGGATCCCGTCATGTGGTTCCCCACGCAGACTGCCAAAGTCGTTTGGCAGAATGCCTCATCGCCAGAACTTTCAAACAAGCACAAGATCATTGCTTGGCTGGTGGTGAGAGGGGCTCTGCCAGTGAGATCCTTTATGTATGCCCCGAATCTCTGCGCCACTGCACGCTGCCCTCGAGGTGGCTGCGGCGGGCACGAGACTGTCTATCACCTTCTTCTGGAGTGTGCCTATGCGCAGGAGGTCTGGAGGGGGATGCAGTGGTATTTGTCGAGGTTCGTCCCGAGCAGCTCCGTGACGCGGGACTCCGTGCTCTAAGGGCTGTTTCCTGGGATGCACACCGAGACCAACATCAACTGCGCCTGGAGGACCATCAATGCGGTGAAAGACGCTCTTTGGTCTGCCTGCAACTTGATGGTCTGCCAGCTGAAAGAACTGACCCCGACTGAATGTTGCAGACTGGCGCACTCCAAGGTCCAGGACTACGTGCTGAGGGACGCGCTAAAGCTTGGGGCAGTGCCGCCAAGGTGCGGTGGGGAAAGACCACGGTATGAAACCCCTTGTCCAGAATAGAAAAAAGGGCCCTGTCTGGTAAGTGGGCCCAGCTGGTGCCTTCCCCAACTGGTCAGGGGGCCAACTCGGACTGTGCGGGGTGACGAATGCCGGGGTATTTTCTTTGATTTGTTTTTTTTCTTCTTTGTTTGTTTATTTTTTCCTTTAGCTGGTGTATGTACCCCCTGGGTAACCTGGAGCGGCTTGCATGACTGGGTAGGTATGTAAATATATTTTATATTTTGTACATCTTATGAATAAAGTATATTTTTTCAAATAAAAAAAAGTGACGAAACGTCTGAAAACTAACCTTCCAGCTCAGCGAGCAAAGTCAGATCCAGAACCTCAACCTGAGTTACAAATCTTCTCAAAACTCACTAACTCAAATTATGTATTAACAAGTTACTTCAAAAATCTCATTCGGGATATCTTGAGATTATGAAATCACAGGATCACAGAAGCATTACTGTGCTAAAGGAGGCCATTTGGCCTATCATGCTTGTGACAGTTCTTTAAATGTACATTATTACCTAGTGCCAATCTACTTCTATTTCTCCTTACCTATTCACATTGTTTCTATCCAAATGGCCTTATGAATGTCTAAATTAAACCAGTCTCCATCACACTTCCAACAGTGCAGTCCATACCCTAACTACTTACTGTGTGAAAATGTTTTCTCTTACATCACAGTTGCACGCTTTGCAATTCACTCAAAATCAATGCCCATTCATTCTTGTGTCTTTCACAAGCAGCACCTATTATTTCCTAACTATTATATTCAACCCAAAGTGCATTATGTAAATGCACCATATCGGGCAGCAAGGCGGCACAGTGGTTAGTTCTGCTGCCTCTTAGCACCAGGGACCCGGGTCCAACTCCGGCCCTATGTGTTTGTGAGGAGTTTGCATATTCTCCCTGTGCATGTGTTTCTGCCAAGTGCTCTGGTTTCCTCCCACAATCCAAGTGATTTGCAAGTTGGGTGGACTGGTCATACCAAATGCCCACAGTGTGAAGAGATGTGCAGGCTAGGAGGGTTAGTCATGGTAATTACAGGGATTGGGTGGGGTGCTCTTTAAAAAGGTCATTGCAGACTCAATGGGCCAAATGGTCTCTCTGCATTGTAGGGATTTTATGAAATGCAAATGATTTTATTTTAAATTCACTGCAAATAATGTTTGAGTTTGTGTTAGTTCTTCTAGAACTTATCACTTCATCAACCGGTTCTTACTCAGACTTAAAATCGCAGGAGGTAGCTGGTCAAATAAATGTTTTGATTCAAAAGTAGAGCTCTCTACAAGCCGAGAAAATAACTCTGTGTTTCATCACATGGATTGCAGTCAGTACCATCTTTTCTAAGCCAGTTAGGGTTGTGCAACAAATGTGATCTGACATCTCAAAGTCTTCCATTCCTCCTTAGATGCAGGGGTGCTGACAGAGAACTGGAGAATGATAAAACATCACTCTTTAATCGGCAAATTATACAAGGATAAATCCATCAAAACGACAGGCCTGTTCGGTTCACTTCACTGGTGGGAAAACCTTAAACCGTGACAAAATGAGGAGGGATAACATTAAGTAAATGTACAACAGGAGTGCAAGTGTTACACTCCCAGCTCGATGTTAATACTGGAAAGTCAGATCCCAGAATTAAAGGATAAAATGCTTGTTAGTCAAAAAAGGTAAAAAAAAGTGAATTATACCTTACTGGACAAAATGGCTGGAGGTATTTCCTAACAACACAGGAAAATGATTCACATTCACACTACTCTTGTTATCCCCGCAATATTCTTACAAACACCAAAAACTTAGGCCTGCTCCTATTCTGCACATTCATCAGTATGAGAGAATCAGTCCAGCTCCTGGAGGAGGTGGCCTATTACCACCTGCTTAGGAAATTTCTGGATGGATAACAAATATCAGCCCCATACTCAGAAACACAGACACAGTCTTTTACAGATACACCATAGAAAGCACTATCTGGATGAATCATGGTTGGTATGGTAGCTGCTCTGCCCAGGACACAGCCCAGGCCATCACACAAGCCAACCTCCCATCTATTGACTCCATCTGCACTTCTCGTTGCCACAGGAAGGCAGCCAACATCAAAGATCCCACGCATCCCACATACCATCTCTTCCAATCACTTTGATCAGGCAAAAGGTACAAAAGCTTAAAACACAGCACCAATAGGTTCAAGAACAGCTTCTTCCCACTGTGATTAAACTGCTGAATGGGCTTCTAATCTCCAATCTAATGTTGATTTTCCTTTTGTTGACCTCCTGCGCAGCCTCACTCTGATCAATCACCTTATGATTTGTATATCCTTGTATTTTATGATCTGCCTGTACGGCACACAAAATTTTTCATTGTACTTAGTTACATATGATAACAAGAAATCATATCAAATCAGTCCATGTCTGAATGCAGCAAGACCCGGACAATAATCAAATATGGGCTGATAAGTGAAAAATGCCAGTTAATGACCATCCCCAACAAGAGTGAATTCAGCCATCATTCCTTGACATTCAGTGACATTACTGCTGTATTATGGAGTCGGCTTTCATGTTATATTGGCTCCACCCATTCTGACGTCACACCATCTGTGGATGAAGATGAAAGCACTACTCTAGCTATTAGAAGGTATATCTATATGAGCTCCACAATTTTCTAATCATTATGCATGACCAAATGTATTTGGACTTATTCCTAATATGCAATAAACCTTGTTATTGTTACAAAGATGCTTCATATTGAATATTATGGAAGATTTGAATTTTTTTAAAAAATTGTGGAAAATGGGTTAATTTCCAGTTTGATTGAAATACTGGGGCTGGTTTCTTCAGAGATCATTGAAAGATCACTGTGAACATCAGGGAAATTTTGTCAAAAACAAAGGTTTCCTAGAAATCACATGACTGGTGATAACAGTTTCCTTTGTTGTAGACTCTGCTGAGGCGGGCTTGGATTTGGGTCAGTTGGATGGACTCTCCTATTTCTGTAAAGTAAACATCCCTGTTGAGTTCTAGCCAAATGTATTTGTTTTTTTTTTGAAAAACTGATTCAAAGAAGATGAACATTTCACTCCCTCCACCACCCCCTGCCACAAGCTGTGTCTCAAAGACTTTGGAGAGAAAGTTTAGTGACTTGACCACACAGTCAAGAACATCACAGCAACAGACCTCTGGTACACTCTGGCCTACTCTTCCTTCAATCCCAACACCTCCCTCCCCACCCCACCCACCACCACAGCCCTATGGCACCTTCCCCTGCAACCGGCCAAGGTGCAACACTTGCCCATTTACCTCCTCCCTCCACATTATCCAAGGGCTCAAACATACCGTCCAGATGAAGCAACACTTTACTCGCACTTCCCAGAATCCAGTCTACAGCATTCGCTGCGCACAATGTGGTCTCCTTTATTTTAGGGGTCTGAATCGTAGACTGGGTGACTGCTTCACAGAACATCTACGGTCTGCTTGGAGAAAAGACCCTGAGCTACTTGTTGCCTGCCACTTCAAACACACCACCCTTTTTCCTGACCAACATCTGTCTCTGGCTTGTTGCAGTGTTCGAGCGAAGCTCAACGCAAGCTGAAAGAATAACACCTCATTTTCGGCTTGGGGACCCTGTGGCCTCCAGACTCAATGTCGAGTTCAATAATCTTAGGGCCTAAACTCTCCCATATCCTAGCCCCCCACCCCACTCACCAGGCCTTGTTATCACATAGCTTGCCATTACACACTACCTATTTGTTAGTCACTAACAGTCCCCAGTAACAACTATTCACCTTCCCAGTCAGATCACCATCAACTCCTTTGTCTATCCAACTGTTCTTCTCTCTCTTCAGGCACTATCCTATCATTTACTTCCTACCCCATCCCCTTCCCTATTTTCTGCATATAAGCCGACGTTTTCCCAGCTACATTCAGTTCTGAGGAAGGGTCACCTGACCTGAAATGTTAACCCTGATTTTGTTATTCACAGATGCTGCCAGGCCTGTTGAGCTTTTCCACAAACTTCTGCCATTGTTAAAACAGCAACAGTGTCACTACACTCCTGTTTCCTACTGTGAACGTCAATACCTACTGCTGCCATATTAGACAGAGCTAAGATCCCATGGCCAATAGATCAGATCTACTCTGTAATTTTAGATAACAGAACATTAAACTGTACAGGCCCTTTGGCCCATGTTGTTTTGCTGACCTATTATCCTATTAAGATCAATCCACTCTGCATACCCTACATTTTACTATCCTCCAAGTGCCTCAGAGTCACTTAGAAGTCGCTAAAGTATCTGACTCCACTGCCACAACCGACATCGCATTCCACACGCCCAACACTCCCTGTGTGAAGAACCTAACTCTGACATCTCCCCCATACCTTCCTCCAATCACCTTAAAATTATGCCCCCTTGTAATAGTCATTTCTTCCCTGGGAAAGAGTCTCTGGCTATTCAATCTAGCTATGCCTCTCATCATCTTCTACACCTCTATCAAGTCAACTCCCATCCTTCTTCGCTCCAATGAAGAAAAGCCCTCAATCTTTCCTCAGAAGACCTGCCCTCCAGTCCAGGCATCATCCTCGTAAATCTCCTCTGCACCCGCTCTGAAGCTTTCACATCTTTCCTATAATGAGGTGGCCAGAACTGAGCACAATATTCCAAGTTTGGCCTAACCAGAGTTTTATAGAGCTGCAGCATAAGCTCAATTCCTCTGCCAACGAAAGCCAACACACCATACGCCTTCTTTACAATCCTATCGACTTGGGTAGCAACTTTGAGGTATCATTGGACATGGACCCCAAGATCCTGCTGTTTCATCACACTGCCAAGAATCCTTACTCTGCATTCAAATTTGACCTTCCAAAATGAATAGCTTCACACTTGTCTGGGTTGAACTCCATCTGCCACTTCTTTGCCCAGCTCTGTATCCTGTCAATGTCCTGTTGCAACCTACAACAGCCCTCCACGCTGTCTACAACTCTACCAACCTTCGTGTCATTGATTATGAACGGACAATTAAACAAATAACAGGAGGAGGTTACACTAAATAATCTCATTCTCAACGATGGAGGAGCCCAACCTATAAGTACAGAAGATAAGGCTGAAGTATTCACGTCAATCTACAGACAGAAGTGCCAAGTGGATGATCTATCTCCGCTTTCTCCAAAGGACCCCCGCATCACAGATTTTGGTATACAGCCAATTCAATTCACTTCACTTGATACCAAGAAATCATTGGAGGCACTAGATACTGCGAAGACTAGGACCCTGATGACTTTTTGGCAACAGTACTAAAGGCCTTTGCCACACCCCTAGCCAAGCTGTTCCAGGGCTCAGTTACAACACTGGCATATACTTGATATTGTGAAAAGTTGCCCAGGTATGTCCTGCTACAAAAAGCAGATCAATTAATTAAAAAACAAAAAATCAACTACTAATGACTGCAGCCAATGACAATCAATCATTCTCCAAAACAGCTCAGCAAATAAGTTAGCACCACTTGTTGATTCTTCCCCTGCACCTTCTCATAATCACAAGGCATTGTCTTCACCCCAGCTGCTTGCATTTTTATAGCAATGTAACAGCAGAACACCTTGAGGTGCAGCAATCAGTCAGAAAACTGGCACAGAGTTAAAGAAGGGACAAAGAGATCACAAACTTGATCAAAAAGCTGGATTTTAGCAACATCTGGTACAAAAAGTATGGTGTAGTGACTTCCAAGTTTAGACAGCTAATGGCGACGTCAAGGCAATGGCAGATCTGAGCCATGATTCTCTCCTGAAATGCAGAAAAGCAAAGTGAAAATTTATAAATAAACATCTGTGGCTGAGAGACACCACAGACCTATTACAGTACAGAAGAGAGGCCATTCAGTCTATTGTACTTGCACTGGATTTCAAACTGGCATCATTATCTCACGTTAATCTTCTGCTTTCTCCCCATACATTTGCACATTATTCATATCCAAATAAACACCCAATGCTCACTCGAATGCCTCAACTGAACCTGCCTCCAATACTTACAGGGAGTACATTCCATACCCTAATGACTCGCCTAGTGGAAAAAGCTTTAACTTCTGTTCATCACCTTAAATCTATGCCCTCTTGTTCTTGTTCCTTTTGCAAGCGGGAACAGTTTCTCTCCGACCATTCCATCAAGCACACTTGCGATTGCGAAAAACCTCTATCAAATCTTTTCTCAGCTTCTTCCCTCCAAGGAAGACAGTCCAACTTCTTCAATCTGTCCCCACAACTGAGGTTTCTCAATCCGGGAACCGTTCAAGAGCTTCCTCACTTTCTTCAATGCATGCACATCTTTCTTATAATGTGCCATCCACAGCGGTACTCAACATTCCAGCTGAGGTCTAACAAGTGTCTTAGAAATCTAAAGTAAGTCTGATAATTCAATCTTCCAGAATTCTTGCCTCCCTAAAAGCCAATCTTCAGGATCTCTATTTTGCAGAAGCTCTCTTGATAAGGTTACCATACCAACAGCCAGCTGGCTACCGATCTCAGTGGTGAGTCTAAGTGCCTGCGGTGGTTTCTGGACTTGATCACACTCAGTACTTTGGAAAAAAAGAATCAGAGCTTGGATTGGTGCCCAAGCAAGCTGCCTGATCCATTTTTAGCCACTAAACCATCGCACATTAGAGTACCTGGTTATAAGTAAAGAACTGGGAAATGTTTGAGAACATACGTGAGATGAATGCAAGTCTGTTTCATATTTCCTCATGAAAGAAATGTTCAAACAAGCAGCAACACCGCCCAGGATAACGAATTGCTCAAGAGAACATTCAGTGCCTTCATATGCGAAACTTGCTGTTAAACTAAACGCACTTTGGTAAACAACTGTCCAAAAATACAGATGTATAGTCAATTGAACAAAAACAGAAGTTGCTGGAAAAGCTCAGCAGGTCTTGCGGCATCTGTGAGGAAAAAAATCCGAGTTAACGTTTCGGATCCTGTGACCCTTTCTCAGAACACAGGAAAATAGACAGAAAGAAAGTGAGGGAGGATGAGTGGGACAGCATGCATAAAAAGACAACAGACAGAGAACAAGGGAAGGTGAGAGTCATGATGAGGCCAACACAAGGATGCGCATGAGAGCAAGTATGAGACCGAGCACATGGTGAAGTCAAATTGCACAAGCAACATGTCAAGGTTAAGTGCAAAGACGCAGGCAAAGCGAGGCAATGAGGACTGAGGTAGGAGTGAGGGCAAGTTCAAAAATGAGGTGATGTACAAGGACAAGTAAGAGAGTGCTAGTATGAACAAGAAAGCAAGACAGTGAAGGCGTGCACAACTGGGGAATGTCAGACACAAAGAAAGACATAGAACGATAAAGAGAGGCAGAGACAGAGAAAGAGCAATCAGAAAGTTGGCTGGATAGGACAGTGAAGGATTTTAAAATATCGACATTTTTCTCAAAGCATTTGACGCGCTTTTATGGATCTCTTTCAACTACATTTCTCGTTATGTTGGAAAACAGAATTGTGGACTTCCACAACGAATTCCAAAGTGGAATCGAACAAAAGGAAGCCTTTCAGCTTTGGCCCATCGCGGACTCTACATCCAGTTTGCAATAAAGGAATCCATCTCTCTTCACCTGAGCCACAGTATCAGCGTTCCTGCTCTGAGCTGCCAAATCACAGAGAACCAGGTACAATGACTGTTCATTCTGCCAAAGGCAGCATTTGTAAATAAAAAGGTTTATTAAAACTGTTTTCTTAGTATTTATTATGTAGCAGGAGGTTTACTTAACAGTTTTTACAGTAGTGCTTAACGTTCCAAAATTCTAGCATATAAAAACAAAGGGAAGAATCAAAAATTACAGATCACGATGCCTGTTGAATTAGCATCAATAATTTATCTTGCACAAACTCAACTCACTATCAGTGTGATCAGAGATAATGGGAACTGCAGATGCTGGAGAATCCAACATAACAAAGTGTGGGGCTGGATGAACACAGCAGGCCAAGCAGCAGCTTTTGTGCTCCTCAGATCTGCTTGGCCTGCTGTGTTCATCCAGCCCCACACTTTGTTATCACTATCAGTGTGTTGTTTTTCAAAAGTAATTCTCAGAGGGAATGAAAACTAACACTGTAGAATAGGTGGGTTATAGGGAATGGGTCTGGATGGGATACTCCGAAGGTCGATACAGACTTGTTGGGCTGAAGGGCCCGTTTCCACACTGTAGGGGTTCTGTGATATGGACACAGAGATGAGGTAAGGCATGGGGATAATGATCATCTGACATCATGAGTGGCTGTCCCATGGACATTGACCAAAAAGGTTCACACAATTGATTAACACAGAAAAGAATGTGACAAAAATGTGTTTATTGATAAAGTGCTAGGCTCAGAATACTCAAGGTAGGACATGCTGAGAAAGCCTGCAGGGGCTAGGCCAAATTCCACACTGGAATAACTGTGCTGAGGAAGCTAAATTTGTGCTGGAAACGCCACGCTGGGGCTAGGTCAGATCTATGCAATGACCAAGGATAGAGTGTAAGCCATACTCATGTCCTGCTGGGGAAGATGGTGGTTCTTATCAAACAATAGGCAATAGTCTTCATCAAATGGTCCTCATGGAGAGCAGAGATACTGAGGAAATATTCACTAATCTCAGTTACAAACCATGCCAACAGCCTGTTTGTCCTCTGCTATCAATCAATCGTTTTCAGTTGTCAATAATTGTACATTTTTTAAAAATCTATTTATCAAATGTATCATAACTACTGCTTAATAAATTCAGTAAATTGAAATAAGTGGTTGACTGTCTATATTTACTATGTGTACTCATGTACCTGAAAAATAAAATCACGACAGGACCAATTGCCCAGGTTACAAAGTCTCATGAGCACTGGGATTTGGGAGGCTGCAGGTACCACAGGAATGGAAGAATGGAAGATGTTGTTGTGGGACCTGAGAGGTTGTAGTGAGCAGAGCTCTGCCAAGGGCAGAAGGAAGTAATGTGGACAACCTCTCCAACCAAGATGATGTGGGTGAAAGTGACCAGGAAAGACAGTATAAGTGTGTTCCTATTAGGAAAACAAAAAACTGAATGCCGGTGATCTGAAATAACAGTGCTCACTGTCCATTTTGGGTTCAGTTGCATTGCTGTGAAGTGACTTTGTTTTTGTCTAATAAGAGGCACTATAAAAATGTAAGCAACTCACTGAACTAGCTTGTGTTGGGATCGTCCAGGAATCTAGTGTTATCTAAGCTCATCTAAAGGTAACTTTGCCAAACATTTCACTCCAGTTATTTCAAAGACAAGATTTCTGAAATGAAGATATTTTGGCTAAAGATGTCCAAACTTTATAATCACTATTTTGTTTTGTTAATACATGCTGTTAGAACATGTTAGCCTAGGAATTAATCAGTGTTTCAAAATAAAAATGTTTCTTCCAACTCCTGAAAGAATGTTGTATGAACTTGTTAAGACCTCACCCACGATTCCAGGTATCTGCGACACATATAAACACCGGATAGGTAGATACAGACAACATTGCTTGAACTTATTCAGAGCAGAAGTTTAGGAACGTCAAAACTGACTGGACAAAATAACAATCAAGGTCCCGCTGGTTCATATGCTAACATTCTGGTCATCACACTGAGGATAAAACAATGGAGTCATTGTTTAATTACAATATTAATTAAATTTCATTGGAACTGTAGAGTCATTGGACTCAAAACATTAATTCATGGAGGTGAGTCATTGATGTTTTTTGTTCGATAAACTCTTGAATAAGAGCACAGTTCGACGGATGATGGAAGTGTGAAATAAACACAGAATTCTGAAGACACTCAGCAGGTTTGGCAGCATCTGTAGAGAGGGAAACAGTGTTAAGCGTTTTAAGTCCAGTATGACTCTACTTCAGACACTGTTCTGAAGAGGTGTCAAACTGGGCTGGAAACATTGATTTGGTCTTTCTCACCACAGACACTGATCTGCCAAGTTTCTTCAGCATTCTGTTTCATTACAGATAGATTCAGGTTATGCAAAAGGATATCAGGAGCAAATGGGAATGTGGAACTTGGAACACACATTAGTCATGATCTTATTGATTCTGAAACAGAATAGTCTATTTCTGTTTCTGACTCGTAATCAGTGCAGGCAGTTTCAGAATAGTTCGCAGAAGCAGAATTTCACAGTGCAGATAATAATCACTAAATTTATAATTATTAAATTATCCTACCCTGATTCAATGAACTGATGAAAAGCTAATCCTTCAGTAATCATCTTCCTAGGGTTTCTAGAGAGGTACAGGTTGATCAACATATTTTCAAATTCAGATTCATTCCACTGGTACTTTCTGCTTAATTCTATTCTCTCTGCCCACCCCCACGCTACCCCTCCCCCTCCATTCCCAGTTCAGGCCTTCACACAATACGTTTAAACAAACATTTTGACAATCTAGGGCAGCATCACTAAACACATGTGAGTACAGAGGGACACAAGAGGGGAAGGACTGATACTTTGAAGGTAAATGTGGATTAGAAGATGATTAGAGTATTGATTTGGTCATTTTTTTGGTTAAACTATTCATGAAACAAAGCATTCCATGTTTGTGTACATTGTTTAAGGGAATGTCTGGGTTGGTAAATGGTCAATGGCCAATGGTGTTGCACAAACAGATGGTCTCAAGCTAGATGTCAAGTGTCAAAAGAATGATGAAGGCTTATATTTTTGTGTTACAAAGGAAAGTGAATTAGGTGATTAATATAATTAAGGGATTCAGTAGAAAAACATCATACTCAAACACAGAGTCAATAAATGTGAAGCTGGAAAAGCACAGCGAGTCAAATAACATCCAAGGAGCGGGGAAGTCAACATTTCAGGCTGCAACCTGTCGTCAGGTGTCAGGTTGACTTTCCTGCTCCTTGGATGTTGTCTGACCTGCCGTGCTTTTCCAGCTTCTGTTGGCTTCGTCTTCCAACATCTGCAGTCCTTACTGTCTCCATTCTCGAACACGACAGACAAGACCATCCACACACACACACACACACACACACACACACACACACACACACAGTCATGGACATGAACACGGACATGGACACAGGCAATTAGTGCTAGCCCATTCCAGAGTGAAGTCAGGAAACATTTATTTATACAAGGAATAATGAAAATCTGAACCCAAGGCTGCGGTCAAGTAAAACTTCAAATGTGCAGATCGATTGATTTCTGTTGGGACAAGCTGTACTAAAGGGGATATGGAGAACTGCAGCAAATTGAATTTGAGAAGCAGGTCAACTTTGTCCTAATTGAATACTGCATCAAGTCCAAAGGGCTGAATGGCCTGATCCTGATCCTTTGCATGTTGGAGACAACAGCAATGCTGACAGGACACCAACAGTTTTGAATTTCCACTCGCAACTTGGATTCAGATGTTCGATTTGAATTTTCCAAGAATGCAGGAAATGTTAAACAAGGGAAGTCAATTTCAGAAGCATCTGACTGGAGATGTTGGCAGAGTGGTGTCATCACTGGACTAGTAATCCAAAGGCTCTGAGAACATGATTTTAAATCCCACTATGGCAGTAGGTCTAAGTAATATTAATCATAAAACTGTCATCAATTGTTGTTAAAAAAACCATCTGGCTCCCCAATGGCCTTTAGGGAAGCAAATCTATCACCCTTACCTCGTCTGGCCAACACGTAACTCCAGACACACAGCAACATAGTTTAAACTAACCCCTGAAATAGCCAAGCAAGATACTCAGTTCAACAGCAATTAAGGATGGGCACCCAATATCAGATGTACCCACATGCCAAAAAGATGAAAAGAAGTTTGAGAGACTGTTAACACATAACAGTTTGACAAAGTATTACATGGTGAAAAAGATAAGTGGGTAGTATACAGCAAAAAAAATGACTGAGATCAATTGCAAACACTAAAATACAGTGGATGCTGGAGATCTGCAAAAGAAACAGTGCTGGAGGAACTCAACAAGTCTGGCATCATCTGCGAAGAGAAAAACAAAGTTAAAGTTTCAGGTCAGAACTGAAGAAATTGCCTTCACCTGAAGCGTTGATAATAAAGTGTGAAGCTGGATGAACACAGCAGGCCAAGCAGCATCTCAGGAGCACAAAAGCTGACGTTTCGGGCCTAGACCCTTCATCAGAGAGGGGGATGGGGTGAGCGTTCTGGAATAAATGGGGAGAGAGGGGGAGGCGGACCAAAGATGGAGAGAAAAGAAGGTAGGTGGAGAGGAGAGTATTGGTGGGGAGGTAGGGAGGGGATAGGTCAGTCCAGGGAAGACGGACAGGTCAAGGAGGTGGGATGAGGTTAGTAGGTAGGAAATGGAGGTGCGGCTTGAGGTGGGAGGAAGGGATGGGTGAGAGGAAGAACAGGTTAGGGAGGCAGAGACAGGTTGGACTGGTTTTGGGATGCAGTGAGGGGAGGGGAACCTGAAGCGTTAACTGTTTTGCTTTCTCCAGAAGCTGCCTGACCACTGAGAATGCCCAGCATTTTCTGCCTTTAGTTTTGTAAAAAGAGAAATATGAAAGTAGCTTCATATTCAATCCAATGAAAGCATACAGAACCCAGAGGTACACAATTAACCACTCAAGGTGCAAGGAGAACGGACCTTCATTACGCAGTGCAGCAGAAATAGCAAACAACCATAGCGTGACAATGAAAACAGCAAACCCTTCATTAATGTAACCAATACTCCCAACACAACCTTCCAAATTCAACAAACTGCTGAAAATATTTCTATTTTGAAGCAATGAGTTTCAGCTAAATGACCAATGGTTTCAGTACAGAACAAAGACTTAGTATTTGTGGAGAGCCAATGGTCTTGTGGATCAGACATTAGTAATTGTATTCTGTACTTTCTGTCCAATCAATGCTCAAGAAAAATACTTGTTCCTAGACCAACATTCCCTCAGAAGGGGCCTTATAAATTACAAAATTCAATGGCCAGTGATCAGAACAAATGGAGAATACTGTTTCCACAGAGGACTTTATACATGCAGTAAGTAGTCCTATCAACTCTTTCCTGAGGAACGAGGTCGTCCTCAACGGTGTGTAGAACAGAGAACAGAGAACAGGAGAACAGAGAACAGGAGAACAGAGAACAGGAGAACAGAGAACAGGACAGCACAGAACAGGGCCTTCAGCCCACGATGTTATGCCGGCCATTGATCCTCATGTATGCACCCTCAAATTTCTGTGACCATGTGCATGTCCAGCCGTCTCTTAAATGTCCCCAATGATCTTGCTGCCACAACTGCTGCTGGCAACGCATTCCATGCTCTCACAACTCTCTGTGTAAAGAACCCACTTCTGACATCCCCTCTGTACTTTCCTCCAGTCAGCTTAAAACTGTGACCCCTCGTGTTCGCCATTTCTGCCCTGGGAAATAGTCTCTGGCTATCAACTCTATCTATGCCTCTCATTATCTAGTATACCTCAATTAGGTCCCCTCTCCTCCTCCCTTTCTCCAATAAAAAAAGTCCGAGCTCAGTCAACCTCTCTTCATAAGATAAGCCCTCCAGTCCAGGCAGCATCCTGGTAAACCTCCTCTGAACCCTCTCCAAAGCATCCACATCTTTCCTATAATAGGGTGACCAGAACTGGACGCAGAATTCCAAGTGCGGTCTAACCAAAGTTTTATAGAGCTGCACCAAGATCTCAAGACTCTTAAACTCAATCACCCTGCGAATGAAAGCCAAAACACCATATGCTTTCTTCACAACCCTGTCCACTTGGGTGGCCATTTTAAGGGATCTATGTATCTGCACACCAAGATCCCTCTGTTCCTCCAAACTGCCAAGAATCCTATCCTTAATCCTGTACTCAGATTTCAAATTCGACCTTCCAAAATACATCACCTCGCATTTATCCAGGTTGAACTCCATCTGCCACCTCTCAGCCCATCTCTGCATCCTGTCAATGTCCCGCTGCAGCCTACAACAGCCCTCTATACTGTCAACGACACCTCTAACCTTCGTGTCGTCTGCAAACTTGCTGACCCATCCTTCAGTCCCCTCATCCAAGTCATGAATAAAAATTACAAACAGTAGAGGCCCAAGGACAGAGCCCTGTGGAACACCACTCACCACTGACTTCCAGGCAGAATATTTTCCTTCTACTACCACTCGCTGTCTTCTGTTGGCCAGCCAATTCTGTATCCAGACAGCTAAGTTCCCCTGTATCCCATTCCTCCTGACCTTCTGAATGAGCCTACCATGGGGAACCTTATCAAATGCCTTGCTGAAGTCCATATACACCACATCCACAGCTCGACCCTCATCAACTTTTCTAGTCACATTCTCAAAGAACTCGATAAGGTTTGTGAGGCATGGCCTGCCCCTCACAAAGCCGTGTTGATTGAATTTAATCAAGCCATGCTCTTCCAAATGGTTATAAATCCTATCCCTCAGAATCCTTTCTAACACCTGGCAGACGACAGACATGAGACTTACTGGTCTGTAATTGCCGGGGATTTCACTATTTCCTTTCTTGAAGAGAGGAATTACATTTGCCTCTCTCCAGTCCTCAGGTACGACTCCAGTGGAGAGTGACGATGCAAAGATCTTTGAAAGTGGCGAAGCAATTGCATTTCTCGTTTCCCAAAGCAGCCGAGGACAAATCTGGTCCGGGCCTGGCGACTTGTCAATCTTGATGTTTGACAAAATTTTCAGCACATCAGATTCCTCTATCTCTATCCATTCCAGCATGCACACCTGCTCTTCAAAGGTTTCATTCACTACAAAGTTCGTTTCTTTCGTAAAGA
This sequence comes from Stegostoma tigrinum, assembly GCF_030684315.1. Classification (NCBI taxonomy): domain Eukaryota; kingdom Metazoa; phylum Chordata; class Chondrichthyes; order Orectolobiformes; family Stegostomatidae; genus Stegostoma; species Stegostoma tigrinum. The sequence continues at coordinate 55,333,277 of NC_081367.1, forward strand.
CAGAAGCAAAACACTCATTTAGGGCTTCCCTTACCTCCTCAGACTCCACACACAAGTTCCCTATGCTATCCCTGATCGGCCCTACTCTTTCTTTGACCATTCTCTTATTCCTCACGTAAGTGTAAAATGCCTTTGTGTTCTCCCTAATCCGTTCTGCCAAGCCTTTCTCGTGCCTCCTCCTGGTTCTCCTCAAACCATTTTTGAGTTCCTTCCTCGCCTGCCTGTAATCCTCTAGAGCTGAGCTTGACCCTAGCTTCCTCCACCTTATGTACGCTACCTTCTTCCTTTTGACGAGAAGCTCCACTGCTCTCGTCATCCAAGGTTCCTTTATCTTACCCCTTCTTGCCTGTCTCAGAGGGGCATATTTATTCATCACTCGCAACAAAAGTTCCTTAAACAGTCTCCACATGTCTATAGTGCCTTTACCATGGAACAATTGCTCCCAGTCCATGCTTCCTAACTCATGTCTAATCGCATCGTAGTTTCCTCTTCCCCAATTAAATAACCTCCTATTTTGCCTAATCATCTCCTTCTCCATAGCTATGTAAAATGTGAGGCAGTTATGGTCACTATCACCAAAATGCTCTCCGACCACAAGATCTGATACCTGCCCCGGCTCGCTTCCGAGCACCAAGTCGAGAATGGCCTCTCCCCTCATCGGCCTGTCAACATACTGAGTTAGGAAACCCTCCTGAACACACCTTACAAAAACAGCTCCATTCAAATCTTCTGCTCGAAGGAGGTTCCAAACAATATTGGGAAAGTGAAAGTCACCCATTACAGCAACCCTACTACGTCCGCACTTTCTACATGCTTTCTTCAATGTAACGGAGGCGAAAGAGGGCAGAGGTCAGACCCTTCAGAGTCTAATATCATACCACACACAAAACTCAAGAACTAAGCAGTGCTCCCCAAAAGAGATCACTGGGGAAATCTTTAAAGTAATTTTATCTTTCTCAAGAAGACAATGAACATAGAACATTACAGCACAGTACAGGCCCTTCGGCCCTCGATGTTGTGCCAACCTGCCATACCACTCTGACGCCCATCTAACCTGCACTATTCCATTAACATCCATATGCTTGTCCAATGACGACTTAAATGTACTTAAAGTTGGCGAATCTACTACCATTGCAGGCAAAGCATTCCATACTCTTACTACTCTCTGAGTAAAGAAACTACCACTGACATCTGTCCTATATCTTTCACCCCTCAATTTAAAGCTATGCCCCCTCGTGCTCGACGTCACCACCCTAGGAAAAAGGCTCTCCCTGTCCACCCTATCTTACCCTCTGATTATCTTATATGTCTCAATTAAGTCACTCTCAACCTTCTTCTCTCTAACGAAAACAGCCTCAAGTCCCTCAGCCTTTCCTCGTAACACCTTCCCTCCATACCAGGCAACATCCTAGTAAATCTCCTCTGCACCCTTTCCAAACTTTCCACATCCTTCTTATAACGCGATGACCAGAACTGTACGCAATACTCCAAGTGCGGCCGCACCAGAGTTTTGTACAGCTTCACCATAACCTCTTGGTTCCGGAACTCGATCCCTCTATTAATAAAAGCTAAAACACTGTATGCCTTCTTAACAGCCCTGTCAATCTGGGTGGCAACTTTCAAGGATCTGTGTACATGGACACCGAGATCTCTCTGCTCATCTACACTACCAAGAATCTTACTATTAGCCCTGTACTTTGCCTTCCAGTTACTCCTACCAAAGCGCATCACCTCACACTTGTCTGCATTAAACTCCATTTGCCACCTCTCAGCCAAGCTCTGCAGCTTATCTGTGTGTCTCTGCAGCCTAAAACTTCCTTCATCACTATCCACAACTCCACCGACCTTAGTGTCGTCTGCAAATTTACTAATCCATCCTTCTACGTCCTCATCCAGGTCATTTATAAAAATGACAAACAGCAGTGGACCCAACACTGAGGCTTGCAGTACACCACTAGTAACTGGACTCCAGGATGAACATTTCCCATCAACCACCACCCTCTGTCTTCTTTCAGCAAGCCAATTTCCAATCCAAACTGCTATATCTCCCATAATCCCATTCCTCCGCATTTTGTACAATAGCCTATTGTGGGGAACCTTATCGAACACCTTGCTGAAATCCATGTACACCACATCAACCGATTTACTCTCATCTACCTGTTTGGTCATCTTCTCAAAGAACTCAATAAGGTTTGTGAGGCACAGCCTACCCTTCACAAAACCGTGTTGACTATCCCTAATCAAATTATTCTTTTCTAGATGATTATAAATCCTATCTCTTATAACCTTTTCCAACACTTTGCCAACAACTCAAGTAAGGCTCACTGGTCTATAATTACCAGGGTTGTCTCTACTCCCCTTCTTGAGCAGGGGAACCACATTTGCTATCCTCCAGTCTTCTGGCACTATTCCTGTAGACAAAGGAGAGTTAAAGATCAATGCCAAAGGCTCAGCAATCTCCTCCCTGGCTTCCCAGAGGATCCTAGGATAAATTCCATCTGGCCCAGGGGTCTTATCTATTTTCACACTCTGTAGGATTTCTAATACCTCTTCCTTGTGAACCTCAATCCTACCTGATCTAGGAGCCTGTATCTCAGTATTCTCCTCGACAACACTGTCATTTTCTAGAGTGAATACTGTCGAAAAATATTCATTTAGTGCTTCACCTATCTCCTCTGACTCCACACACAACTTCCCACTACTATCCTTGATTGGCGCTAATCTTACTCGCGTCATTCTTTTATTCCTTAAATACCTATAGAAAGCCTAAGGGTTTACCTGATCCTATCCGCCAACAACCTCTCATGTCTCCTCCTGGCTCTTCTGAGCTCTCGCTTTAGGTCTTTCCCGGCTACGTTGTAACCCTCAAGCGCCCTGATTGAGCCTTCACATCTCATCCTAACATAAGCCTTCTTCTTCCTCTCGACCAAAGATTCCACTTCCTTTGTAAACCACGGCTCCCGCACTCTACAGCCTCCTCCCTGCCTGACAGGTACATACTTATCTTGGACACACAGTAGCTTTTCCTTGAATAAGCTCCACATTTCTAATGTGCCCATTATCTGCAGTTTCCTTCTCCATCCTATGCTCCCTAAATCTTGCTTAATCTCATTGTAATTGCCTTTCCCCCAGCTATAACTCTTGCCCAGTGGTATACACCTATCCCTTTCCATCACTAAAGTAAACATAACAGAATTGTGATCACTATCACCAAAGTGCTCACCTACTTCCAAGTTTAACACCTGGCCGGGTTCAAGCCCCAGTACCAAATCTAATGTGGCTTCGCCCCTTCTTGGCCTATCTACATACTGTGTCAGGAAGCCCTCCTGCACACACTGGACAAAAACTGACCCATCTATCATACTCGAACTATAGTGCTCCCAGTCAATATTTGGAAAGTTGAAGTCCCCCATGACAACTACCCGTCTCTCTCACTCCTATCGAGAATCATCTTTGCTATCCTTTCCTCTACATATCTGGAACTATTCGGAGGCCTATAGATAACTCCCAACAGGGTGATCTCTCCTTTCCTGTTTCTAACCTCAGCCCATACTACCTCAGTTGATGAGTCCCCAAACATCTTTTCTGCAACTGTAATACCGTCCTTGACCAACAATGCCACACCTCCCCCTCTTTTACCGTCTTCTCTGTTCTTACTGAAACATCTAAATCCCGGAACCTGCAACAACCATTCCTGTCCCTGCTCTATCCATGTCTCCGAAATGGCCACAACATCGAAGTCCCAGGTACCAACCCATGCTGCTGGTTCACCCACCTTATTCCGGACGCTCCTAGTGTTGAAGTAGACACACTTCAAAGCAACTTCTTGCTTGCCGGTGCCAACCTGCGTCCCTGAAACTTTATTTCGAACCTCCCGACTCTCAACCTTTTCTATACTCGAACTACTACTTTGGTGCCCATCCCCCTGCTGAATTAGTTTAAACCCACCCGAACAGCCTTAGCAAATTTCCACCCCAGGATATTGGTATCCCTCTGGTTCAGGTGAAGACCATCCTGCTTGTAGAAGTCCCACCTACCCTAGAAAGAGCCCCAATTATCCAAGAATCCAAAACCCTCCCTCCTGTACCATCCCTGTAGCCACATGTTCAACTCCTCTCTCTCCCCATTCCTCGCCTCACGAGCACGTGGCACGGGCAACAAACCACAGACCACAACTCTGTTTGTCCTAGCTCTAAGCTTCCATCCTAGCTCCCTGAATTTCTGCCTTAAATCCCCATCTCTCTTCCTACCTATGTCATTGGTGCCAATGTGGACCACGACTTGGGGCTGCTCCCCCTCCCCCTTAAGGATCCCAAAAACACGATCACAGACATTACGAACCCTGGCACCTGGGAGGCAACATTAAAACCGTGAGTCTCTCTCGTCCCCACAGAACCTCCTATCTGTCCCCCTAACTATGGAGTCCCCAGTAACTACTGCTCTGCTCCTCTTCTCCCTTCCCTTCTGAGCAGCAGGGACAGACTCTGTGCCAGAGACCTGTGCCCCACTGCTTTGCCCTGGTAAGTCGCCCACCCCAACAGTATACAAAACGGTATACTTATTGTTGAGGGGAATGGCCACAGGGGATCCCTGCACTGCCTGCTGGTTCCCTTTCCGGCCCCTGACTGTAACCCATCTGCCTTTTTCTTGTACCTGAGGAGTGACTACCTCCCTCTAACTCCTCTCAATAACGCCCGCTGCCTCCCGAATGATCCGAAGTTCATCCAATGTTCTTCTTCAACCAGTAACATGAAACATTCCCAGGACAAGTACAACATTGGATTAGCCACAAAGTAAAGCTCTCCCAACATTGCCCCCAAACACTCCCAGGTCAGTGACAGAAGTGGCGCTAATTACAGGAAAGAGCTCCTCTACTTTTTTTCTCCCCCAACTGCAAGTATAGCTTACTCTTTTAAACAGCAAGTCACAAACTATATTATTTCCAACAAACACTCCCAGGACAGGTACGGCATGGGTGAAATACAGATTTAAAGCGTCCTTAGCAAACATCCCAAGGACAGTGGTAGTACAGAGTTAGATACAAAGTAAAGCTCTCTCGAGATTGTCTCCAAAAAGTCCTACAGAAGGTACAGCACAGGGTTAGACTCCAGCACAGGGTTAGACTCCAGCACAGGGTTAGACTCCAAGTACAGTGGTGTATTGCTAATGGCACTGGACTGGTTCCCCAAATGTTAGCCTTGCCTCTGGACTACATGGATTCAAGTCTCACAGCTAATGCTTGGGTAATTAAAATGTATTTAAATTCTAACAAAATCTGGAACAAAAGCTGGTCTCAGTAATACTGGCCATAAAACTCATCTAATCCCCCCGGAAGGAAATCCACTGTTTTCATCCACTCTGGCCTGCTCGTGACTCCAGGTCCACAGCAATGTGACAACCCGCAAACAGCCAATTAGGAATGTGCAGCAAAAACAGAAGCTGCTGGAAAAGCTCAGCACGTCTGGCAGCGTCTGTGAAGAAAAAAAAGTTAACATTTCGGGTCCAGTGACCCTTCCTTAGAACTGACGGGCAGCACCTATATCCCATGGAAAGAATAAAAGGAAAAGAAAGCAAAAGGTCAAGAATCGCGATCTGTCACAATTCTTTTTAAAATCCAGATTTATTTTTCCACCTCTAAAAATGAGACAGCACTCTGCCAAAACGAAGTCCAATTGTTTGAAAGAAAGGAATTTATAAACAGTAACTCTAAACTAGATTTCAGCCTGGGTGAAAAATGGATTTGGACCCGGTATTCACTCTGGCTGCCAGACAAGCTGTTGCAATGAAAATGGATTTGCTCCTGCGATGATCACTGTATGTCAAGGCTGCAGGTGCCAAAAGAGAGTTTACAATCCATTTAAAGTAGATCAGCTACTGCTGCACTGGGGGCCCTGACCATTTTATTGGGGCTTCTATTTCCACGTTCATCTGAGTCCTCAGCAAAGTTGTGAGGTACTGAGACAGGCTTTGGACGTTTCTAGTGCCCAGTTCTAGTCTCTATGGCTTCCATCGCCCCAGAGCCAGCGAGGTGTACAAAGACGTGCCAAATTTCCCAGATCAGCCCAGAGTCACCTAGAATGGAAGAGTGATTAGCTGTGAGCAAACACTGTGGGCAGTCAATGCTGCCTAGCAATCGACACCCTCATCCCATGAATGAATAAAAGGAACAAAAAACGCTCAGGGAAAACCTGGTTTTAGGCCAGTACAAAATATTAACAACATTCAAAATAAATGAAGGTTTTAAGTTATTGGTGATTGTCAGTAGAAGAAAGAGCCTACCCAATCACCTATCATCTAGTTAGGTAACAAAGTGTCCTGGCTTACCGAGGTCACTGAGGGCTTTGGGCACCTGGGTGGGACATTAGAGAGAATGAAGTTTTGATAAACATCTGGAGTTGGCCAAGGCAGTTGGCACAGTTATGTTTTAAAATTTGTACGTGGGATGAGAGTGTTGCCCAGAGGGTAGTTAAGAGTCAACAACATCGTTTGGGTCTGGAGTCACATTTAGGTCAGACCAGGTAAGGATGGCAGAATTTCTTCCCTAAAGGACATCAGCAAGCCAATGATTGGCAGTGGTTGTGTGATCGCCATTAGAACTAACATTTTTACTCCCAAATTTTATTGAATTCAAATCTCATCATCTGCCATGGATTCAAATTCTTGTTAGAACATTAGCCTGGGGTTTAGGATTACTAGGATACAACCTTTGCTAAATACGAACTTTATGCTGAATGGCCACAGAGTTGCATTCTCTGTTTATACCTGTAGACATTTTCAGTGACCAAAGGGTTGCCGGGTTGTGATCAGGGACCAAACAGGGAGTTTTGTTCCTTCAACCAATGTTAAAGTCGCAATGATCTCATAAACAAGTAGTGACAGAGGATAAACATTTGCAAAAAAAATGCAAAGAAGCAGAGAGTCAGATTTGTTGCCAATGGAATACGAGCCTCTGTTTGTATTGAATAGCAGCACCTGATGACCTCATTCAGCTCACTAAGTGAAACCAGCTAATCATCTCAAAAGCTCTTTCCTCGACAGCAGCTCACTACAGGCAACAGACAGCAGACGTTTAGCAATTTGATATCTGGATTAGATTCCCTACAGTGTGGAAACAGGCCCTTCGACCCAACAAGTCCACACTGCCCCTTGGAGCATCCCACCCAGATCCAGCCTCTATAGCCCACATACCCCTGAACACTATGGGAAATTTAGCATGGCCGATCCACCTAGCCTGCACATCTTTGGACTGTGGGAGGAAACTGGAGCACCTGGAGGAAACCCACGCAGACACGGGGAGAATGTGCAAACGCCACACAGACAGTTACCCAAGGGTGGAATCGAACCCGGGTCCCTGGCGCTGTGAGGCTGCAGTGCTAAATACTGAGCCACTGAGCCACCGTGCCACCCCATTATCTCCCTACTTGGTATTGGAACTTATTTACAATTCATCAGGGGATGAGAACATTGCTGACAGGGTCAACATTTATCGCCCATCCTTAATTACCCTGCAAAGGGTCGTAGGGAACCGGTGCAGTCTAATTGGAGTAAGTAGACCTACAGTACTGTTAGGGAAGAGTTGCATAATTTTGATCCTGCAACACTGAAGGAGCTGCAATACATTTCCAAGGCAGGGCTTGCGGGGAAACTTGCAAATATGGTGTTCCTATGCATCTGCTGCCCTGGTCCTTTTCTGTGGTAGAGGTCATGTGTTTGGAAGGTGCCAAAGTAGGCTCAGAGAATTACCAAAGTGCAGCTTGCAGATGGTACACAGGCCTGGGACGTAGCCCAGGGAAAATGCATGGTCCACATAAACCCCTGCTGTGTCAACATCCTTCAGCCAAGTAAATGCCTGTGCTTTTTGGGATTTGGGAGTGAGAAAGGAAGGAAAAAAGGGGAAGAAAAGAATGATATCCCAGATTTCTCACTGCAAAACCCCCAGTATGAAGACGGATTCAGCCACGCAAACATTTTAGGCATACGGTGTCTATTATTGAAGCGAGACTATACCCAGAGTTGGAGGAAAAGACAGAGGAGGAGCGTTTTTCCACACTCTCTCTCTCTCTCACACACACACACACACACACACACACACACACACACACACACACACACACACACACACAAAATCCATAGGTCACAAAGACTATTCATAATTCTGCTTAACTCATCAGCCAGTTCAGCTTTTGGAAAACAAAGGAGGAAATACCACTGTATTTGCACATCTGTATTTTCCAATAGCTTTAAGCACATTTTCCAGCATATTAACCCTTTCACAGGTTTACATGACATTAGTTCCCCTATTTCCAAATCACAGTACCGCTGCTGCCTCTGGAATTTGTTGCTAAAAGTCGGCTCCCTTTTCCTGTTCCAATGTAACTTAATCTCTATTCTGTCTGTTCATTTAACTAATAAAACCAATCCAACTGGCTGAAAGGTTTCTAAAAAGAAATCCTTCCACCACTACACAAAGAAAGCACTTGTGGCTTGATCAGAGAAAGGTTTTGAATACAAGAAGGGATTTGATTTGATAAAGAAAAAACAAGTTTCCACAAGTGCGGGAGAATCGAAAACGAGGGGATACAGATTAAACCTATTATGGTGCTGAGGAGATAACGGGAACTACAGATGCTGATGAATCTGAGATAACAAGGTGTGGAGCTGGATGAACACAGCAGGCCAAGCAGCATCTTAGGAGCAGGAAAGCTGATGCTTTGGGTCTAGGCCTAAGATGCTGCTTGGCCTGCTGTGTTCATCCACCTCTACACCTGGTTATCTCAGATTTTCCAGCATCTGCAGTTCCTATTATCTCTAAAACAATTTTAACCTCACTGTGAAGCCTCTTCTAAGAATGCCTAACCTGAAGAAGTTACCCTCCTCCCTCTGGACAAACCTCAGGATTTTCTGATGAATGGTCTAGGCCCAAAATGATAGCTTTCCTGCTCCTAAGATGCTGCTTGGCCTGCTGTGTTCATCCAGCTCCACACTCTGGGTGCCGAGGAGAAATGGCTTTCCCCTAGCTATTGGGGTGAATGCGAAACTTCCTTCCACAGGAAATGGTTGGACTGAACTGTATCACCACATTTGAGCGGAAATTGATCTAGCACATGGAGGGAGAAACATACACCAATAAAGGCCAGGTGGAAATGGCACAGAAGGAAAAGACTTGTGAAATGAAAACATCAAAAATGCCCATTTCAATTTTATGTTGTGACATTAGGATGCATCGAATTATGTGGTTGCAACTTCCCCTGGATCTTGACTCGGACTCAGGGTGCTTTGGATCTGTTGACCCGCTTAAACAAATCATTGGTGGCTGTGCCTCCAAGTGCCTGGGATCTGCTTTTGGACTTTTATTTTAAAACCCAAACCTCTTCATCCAGCTCTACACCGTGTTATCTCCTCTTCAGTCAAAATTCCTTTTCAGATCCATTTTCAAGCAGAGTTCCTCAAAAAATTTAGGCCCCTTAAGCTCATCTTCCATTTAGCCCCAAGTGCCTTAGACTATTCAAGTTAGAATTGCTACAACGAGAGTTGTTGTTATTTGGCTTGATATCCATTTGCTTTGAGAAAACTCCTTGGAATCCAGACTTCAAGAAATTCAAGTTGTTGATTGGAGCAGATATGGAATCAAATACAACTTTTGACAGTAACAAGGGCAAAATATGTCTCAGTCAGATGTAGTGCTGACTTCCCCAGCTAGAGGCAAGAGCCTACTGTCAATCACCTCTCCCCTCAGTGAAAACAGCTGATTCAGGGTGGTTTGACAGCAGCAAAGGTGCACATCATCAGGATTTGGCAGTGGACAATTAGTTGAGGAAACAGCTACCAGTTTGAAGTCAACTAGAGGTTCAGATTCTGAAAGAGAAGAGAATTGTGACTAATTCTGGCACCATTCTTTTCGGTATCAAAAGGTGAGGAGGAGAGAGTGTGAAGGAGATATAATTATTAGAGATGAGAGATTTCAGTTATTTGGAGAGACAGAAGATGGTTCATCTTTCAGAAAGCTTTAAAAAAGAGAAATTTCATCAAGGGTTCCTGAATGAAGAGTTTTATAGAGTAATTAAGGAGACAGGATGACAATTGAAAAAAAAGTTTCGTAAAAGAGCTGGGAGGTAAAGGAAAACTAATTTTCCTTTGGAAAGGAAATTCTGAAATGTGCCATTTGAACAGATAGAAACTGGTTGATCAATTAGTCAAATTAAGTGAGATTTGGACAAGTGTCTGGAGGAAAAATAAACATACAGGCAAGGGTGAACTGGATTAGAGAATTTCAAAGAGAATCAGCAGTGAGACCATTCTAGGGCCATGCTATGAAAAGGATGTGAATGCACTCAAGAGAGCAATAGAGAGACTGAACATATGGTTTACAAGAACAGCTCTGGGGATGAGACACTTCAGTAAAGAGGATTGATTTGAGACATCAGGGCTGTTCATCTTGGGGGAGAAAGGTACAAAGAAATCTGTCAGAGGTTTTTCCAAAATCATAATGGGGTTGGATAGAGTAAATAAGGAGAAACTGTTCCTGCTCTGATGATAATTTAAAGAACCACAGGGCAAGAAAAGAAAGCAAGTGTGATGGAAGAAAAATCTTTTTCACTCAGCAATTAGTCAGGATCTGGAATGCACAATCTAGAAAAGTTCAACTGAACCATTCAAGAAATCATTGGATGATTATTTGGATAGAAACAGAAGGATATGCAAGGGATAAAATAAAAATGAACAGGAAATTGGCAATGGGTAATTAAGTTCATTTGAAGAGTTGGCGCAAACATAACTGGCTTAATGGCCAACTTGTGCCATAAGGCTTCTGCAATTGAATCTCAATTGACTCTCGCTCATTAACTGAGGTGTATAAACCTAACACATCAACATGCGATCACATCCGCACATTTCCCCTCATCAGCCACACAGCAGGTGTGTCTACTCCACATTGACTGAACTGGTTGAAGAAAATGGCTCCATGCCATCTTTAAAGGGTAAATGCCAGCTGTTATCTCATGGCCAGCTGAAACATAGCTTTAAAGGGTCATGCTCATGCTACCATCACTGCATCATTACATGCAACCTGATGGTATAAAGGTGCCTGTCTCCATCTTACTGGGCCACTTACAGCTGACAATGAGGGATAATACAGTGTGGAGCTGGACGAACGCAGCGGGCCAGGCAGCAAAGGAGCAGGACCCCCAAACGCAACACACCCCCCACCCTCCGACCTCATCCCAAGACCAGCTCCCCCTCTCATCCCCGCCTCATTGACCTGTCCGTCTTCTCTCCCACCTATCTGCTCCTCCCACCTCACTGACCAGTCTCCACTACTACCTATCTAATATCACTGCTCCCTGCCTCTATTTGTTTCGAACCCCCTTCCCCTCCCCCATTTCTGAAGAAGAGTCCCGACCTGAAACGTCAGCTTTCCTGCTCATCTGATGCTGCCTGGCCTGCTACGTTCCTCCAGCACAACACTTCTCTGACTCCAGCATCGGCAGTTCTTACTATCTGAGTGAGTGATGACAATGAGGAGAACTGTGTCATTTATAATTGAATTGCTCTGTACTAGCCCAGACACAGCAGTGACCATGATTGTCATATAACGTACACCCCAGGAACAGTAATAAACATCTACTGAATTTTTCTTATTATCTAATTCTTACATTACAGGAGTTAACACAAATAACGCCTTATCAGGTACATATACCTTGAAGATCACTGCTTTATGGCAGAACTGATCATCCACGAACAAGTCACATTGCACTGGAAGGGTGCAGAGGAGATTCACCAGGACATTGCTGCAGATGGAGCATTCTAGCTATGAAGAGAAGCTGAATTAACTTGGTATCAGAGATAATGGGAACTGCAGATGCTGGAGAATCCAAGATAATAAAATGTGAGGCTGGATGAACACAGCAGGCCAAGCAGCATCTCAGGAGCACAAAAGCTGACGTTTCGGGCCTAGATCCTTCATCAGAGAGGGGGATGGGGTGAGGGTTCTGGAATAAATAGGGAGAGAGGGGGAGGCAGACCGAAGATGGAGAGAAAAGAAGATAGGTGGAGAGAGTATAGGTGGGGAGGTAGGAAGGGGATAGGTCAGTCCAGGGAAGACGGACAGGTCAAGGAGGTGGGATGAGGTTAGTAGGTAGATGGGGGTGCGGCTTGGGGTGGGAGGAAGGGATGGGTGAGAGGAAGAACAGGGTAGGGAGGCAGAGACAGGTTGGACTGGTTTTGGGATGCAGTGGGTGGAGGGGAAGAGCTGGTCTGGTTGTGTGGTGCAGTGGGGGGAGGGGACGAACTGGGCTGGTTTAGGGATGTGGTGGGGGAAGGGGAGATTTTGAAACTGGTGAAGTCCACATTGATACCATTAGGCTGCAGGGTTCCCAGGCGGAATATGAGTTGCTGTTCCTGCAACCTTCGGGTGGCATCATTGTGGCAGTGCAGGACGCCCATGATGGACATGTCATCTAGAGAATGGGAGGGGGAGTGGAAATAGTTTGCGACGGGGAGGAATCCCGCCCACGGCCGACGCCGACGGAGTCCCGCCCACGGCCGACGTCCTAATCGCTCCGCCCACAACCTCCACAGCCAGCAACCCCAGAGGAGACAGCCACACTGAACCCTGCCGCATCTTCACCATCCCCCCAGACCTCCCACTAACTGAGGACGAATGGTCAGTCCTTAGTAAGGGGCTCACCTTTGTTCCCCTACAACCACACATCAATGAATACCAGTCACGATTGGACATAGAGCAGTTTTTCCGCCGTCTTCGCCTCCATGCCTACTTCTTCAACCGGGAGCCTAACCCTCCCTCCACTGACCCCTTCACCCGCTTCCAACACAAGTCCTCCTCCTGGACACCACCCCCAGGCCTCCTACCCTCCCTCGACCTCTTCATCTCCAACTGCCGTCGAGACATTAACCGCCTCAACTTCTCCACCCCTCTCACCCACTCCAACCTCTCCTCTGCAGAACGGGCAGCCCTCCGCTCCAACCCCAACCTCACCATCAAACCCGCAGACAAGGGTGGCGCTGTGGTAGTATGGCGCACTGACCTCTACATCGCCGAGGTCAGACGCCAACTCTCCGACATCACCTCCTACCGCCCCCTTGATCATGACCCCACCCCCGAGCACTAAACCATCATCTCCAACACCATTCATGACTGCATCACCTCAGGGGACCTCCCACCCACAGCCTCCAACCTCATTGTTCCCCAACCCCGCATGGCCCGTTTCTATCTCCTTCCCAAAATCCACCAACCTGCCTGCCCTGGTCGACCCATCGTCTCAGCCTGGTCCTGCCCCAACGAACTCATCTCCACCTATTTGGACTCCATTTTCTCCCCTTTGGTCCAGGAACTCCCTACCTACATCCGTGACACCACCCACCCCCTCCACCTCCTCCAGGACTTCCAATTCCCTGGCCCCCAACACCTCATTTTCACCATGGACGTCCAGTCCCTATACACCTGCATTCCGCATGCAGATGGCCTCAAGGCCCTCCGCTTCTTCTGTCCCGCAGGCCCGACCAGTCCCCCTCCACCGACACCCTCATCCGCCTAGCCGAACTCGTCCTCACCCTCAACGACTTCTCTTTCGATTCCTCCCACTTCCTACAGACTAAGGGGGTGGCCATGGGCACCCGCATGGGCCCCAGCTATGCCTGCCTCTTTGTAGGTTACGTGGAACAGTCCCTCTTCCGCACCTACACAGGCCCCAAACCCCACCTCTTCCTCCGTTACATTGATGACTGTATCGGCGCCGCCTCTTGCTCCCCAGAGGAGCTCGAACAGTTCATCCACCACCAACACCTTCCACCCCAGCCTTCAGTTCACCTGGGCCATCTCCAGCACATCACTCACCTTCCTGGACCTCTCAGTCTCCATCTCAGGCAACCGCTTGTAACTGATGTCCATTTCAAGCCCACTGACTCCCACAGCTACCTAGAATACCCCTCCTCCCACCCACTCTCCTGCAAAAATTCCATCCCCTATTCCCAAATCCTCCGCCTCCGTCGCATCTGCTCCCACGATAAGACATTCCACTCCTGCATATCCGAGATGTCCAAGTTCTTCAAGGACCGCAACTTTCCCCCCACAGTGATCGAGAACGCCCTTGACCGCGTCTCCCGTATTTCCTGCAACACATCCCTCACACCCCAGCCCCGCCACAACCGCCCAAAGAGGATCCTCCTCGTTCTCACACACCACCCCACCAACCTCCGGATACAACGCATCATCCTCCGACACTTCCGCCATCTACAATCCGACCCCACCACCCAAAACATTTTTCCATCCCCATCCCAGTCTGCTTTCCGGAGAGACCACTCTCTCCGCGACTCCCTTGTTCGCTCCACACTGCCCTCTAACCCCACCACACCCGGCACCTTCCCCTGCAACCGCAGGACATGCTACACTTGCTCCCACACCTCCTCCCTCACCCCTATCCCAGGCCCCAAGATGACATTCCACATTAAGCAGAGGTTCACCTGCACATCTGCCAATGTGGTATACTGCATCCACTGTACCCGGTGTGGCTTCCTCTACATTGGGGAAACTAAGCGGAGGCTTGAGGACCGCTTTGCAGAACACCTCCGCTCGGTTCGCAATAAACAACTGCACCTCCCAGTCGCAAACCATTTCCACTCCCCCTCCCATTCTTTAGATGACATGTCCATCATGGGCCTCCTGCAGTGCCACAATGATGCCACCCGAAGGTTGCAGGAACAGCAACTCATATTCTGCCTGGGAACCCTGCAGTCTAATGGTATCAATGTGGACTTCACCAGTTTCAAAATCTCCCCTTCCCCAACCACATCCCTAAACCAGCCCAGTTCGTCCCCTCCCCCCACTGCACCACACAACCAGCCCAGCTCTTCCCCTCCACCCACTGCATCCCAAAACCAGTCCAACCTGTCTCTGCCTCCCTAACCTGTTCTTCCTCTCACCCATCCCTTCCTCCCACCCCAAGCCGCACCCCCATCTACCTACTAACCTCATCCCACCTCCTTGACCTGTCCGTCTTCCCTGGACTGACCTATCCCCTCCCTACCTCCCCACCTATCTTCTTTTCTCTCCATCTTCGGTCCGCCTCCCCCTCTCTCCCTATTTATTCCAGAACCCTCACCCCATCCCCCTCTCTGATGAAGGATCTAAGCCCGAAACGTCAGCTTTTGTGCTCCTGAGATGCTGCTTGGTCGCTGTATTCATCCAGCCTCACATTTTATTATCCTGAATAAACTTGGGTTGTTTTCTTTAGAGCAGACATGGCTGAGAGGGGACCTGATCGACATGTATAAGATTATGAGGGGCATGGACAGGCTGGATAGGAAGCAGCTGCTCCCCTTAGTCGAAGGGTCAATGGAAGGAGACACAGCTTTTTTAAAAAAAGGTGAAAGGTAGGAGATTTAGAGAGGATTGGAGGGAACTTTTTCTGCTCCCACCAAGGATAACAGGAATCTGGAAAACATTACCTCGGGAAAGTAGCTGAAGCGGGAAACCTCACAATCTTTAAAACAGTAGTCAGACGAGACCTTAAAATGTGGTAAGTATTCAAGTCAGAAGTCACATGACACCAGGTTATAGTCCAACAGGTTTATTTAAAATCACAAGCTTTCAAAGCACTACTCCTTCATCGGGTGACTCCACCCCGGACCAGTGCCAGCATCTCCATATCATTATGTTCAAGTATGTTGACCAAGTCCTAGAACGCAAGATACATGTAGCGTTAGAGTAGATTTTTGTCAGTGCAGACTCAATGGATCAAAAGTGACATCCTCTGTACTGTATTGTTCCATTAGAGCCTATTAATCCAGGGGTTAATTCTAACTTTCCAGTCATATACTGTGAACCATTAAGTAATGTGGCAACTAAATCAATCCTATTTCTAATTTAAAATTAGGCAGAAAAGCAAGGGATTCCATGAACACACTCATTACTTTGTGCAGTTTTCCTGTCTATTAAATGTGCATGGAAGTGGAAAGAAAAATGATAGAAGGTGCAGGGTAATATAATTTTTTTTTTAAAAAAGTGTGTAGGAACTTCAAGGAGGAACAGGAGCACGGAGGAACAGGCACAGATTTATGAACAAAATTTTTTAACTTGCAAGCAGTAAGCACTCTGCAGTAATTGGGTTAATCAGTTCCACATTGGTGCACCAATCTTGCACACTTCTGGTCACCATACTCTCGACAAGGCAAGAGGAAGGTAGCTTTGGGTAATTTCAGATACATCTCCACTTGTGATCAGAGATAATGGGAACTGCAGATGCTGGAGAATCCAAGATAGCAAAGCGTGGGGCTGGATGAACACAGCAGGCCAAGCAGTGCTCTTAAGCTGCTTACTTTGTTATCCTACATCTCCATTTGTTGCAGTTTTCTAATTTATAAATGATGATTTTCATATATAGACAATTAACAACAATAGTCACTTGCCTATGGCCAGGCAGCTTTAAAGTGAATGTGGAGGTCAGCCTAGGAAACACTCTCTCACTTCGCACACAGTCTTGGTTTCAACATGACCCAGCCCAAAGACTTGAGGATACAGTGCATAGTCAAGGTACGATCATTCAAATGAAAAAATGTCAAACTGCTGCTCTATCTGCCTTTAGGCAGATCTAAATAAATCTCCCACGTCATGAGGTGAAGGGCTGGGAGAGTTTACTTGATCAATGCTAATTTCTCAATCAACATCCATCACACATGGTCATGGCCATTTGGTTAATTGCTGTTTGTTGGAGCCTGCTATACACTAACTAGCTGCTGTTTTTTTATTTTATTACAACAGTGATTATATTTCAAAAGTAGGTTGATGTCATTCTAAAGAAAAGAACTGTTCCTGGTAGAAGAAGTTGCAAGATGAAAAAAAACTCATCACACTGAGATAAATTTTGTGACTACAGTGGGACGTCAGTCTCCGAACCCAGAGGTGAGTCACTCACCATTTGACTCCCAAAGCTTGTCCACCATCTACAAGGCACAAGTGAGGAGTGTGATGGAATTCTCCCCACTTTCCCGGATGACTGCAGCTCCAATAACACTCAAGAAGCTCAATACTATCCAGCATACAGCAGCCTGCTTGACTGGCGTCACATCCACATTCACTCCCTTCACCACCAGTGCAGGGCAGTAGCAGCCCTGTACCATGCAGAAATTCACCAGGACGCCAACAGTTGCTTCCAAACCTATCTAGAGAGACAGGGGAAATGTATATTTGGGCACAACACTCAAGTTCCCCTCCAAGATACACAATATCCTGAGTTGGATATGGATTATTAACTCTTTTACATCATTCCTGCTTCAAATTTAATCACAGCAGCTCAAATAACCACATCAACCTGTACTGGTTCAAGAAAAATCTGTGATAATAAAATGTGAGGCTGGATGAACACAGCAGGCCAAGCAGCATCTCAGGAGCACAAAAGCTGACGTTTCGGGCCTGGACCCTTCATCAGACCCCTCTCTGATGAAGGGTCCAGGCCCGAAATGTCAGCTTTTGTGCTCCTGAGATGCTGCTTGGCCTGCTGTGTTCATCCAGCCTCACATTTTATTATCTTGGAATTCTCCAGCATCTGCAGTTCCCATTATCTCTGAAGAAAAATCTGTCACTGCTTTCTCTGGAATGGATAAATATCATCAACCTCAAGACATTGGGCAATCATCATTATCCTAATGGTAAGAAAATCATATTTGTATAATATTTTTAATGTAACGATCCAAGGCAATTCACAGAAGCATTGCAAAATAAAATATAATCTTAAGCCACATTAGATATTAGTATAGGTACAGTGGCACAGTGGTTAGCATTGCTGCCTCACAGTGCCAGGGACTGGGAGACTGTTGGTGCAGACGAGAGAATGGCTTCTTTCAACACTAAGGATTCTATTCACTGCCCAATGCAAATTTTTACATGACCTCAATGTCTAAAAGTAAGGTATTTAGTGAGGGGGTTGTGGGGGGGCGGTGGTTGGGAAGGGTGTAGTTGTCACAACTTATTGAGGGTTGTACACATGAAATTAAACCCCATTATTCCCGGGAGTCACAACAAAAAGTTAAAAATTGCGTAAATATATATACAAAGTTCTGCAATTTGCCCGCGTTTTAAGGCCCAGATTCACAAAGCATAGCCTAGGTTACTGCACCGAACAAGAATGGCTAATTATCCACTAAATTATTTAGCTGTAGCTAAAATCTTTAAACGCCCCCCCCCCCCCCCCCACACACAAACACACACACACACTCTATAGGCAGAGTTTAAGACTGCCAAGGCACTTCAACAGTCCCTGTCTAGATTAGGGGCGGGGAGGGTGGGGGGAGGTGTTTGATGGTGGATATTCTGAGATATTCTTTTGCCTCGTCAAGTTATCCAGCTGTTTTTGGCACCTTTACTTACTTGCAGGAGACACACACAGAATGACTGTGAATGTGAACCAAAGTCTCTGACCTGATGGTTCAGAGCCACAGATTATACAACTGATGATAAAAATGAACTGGCGATGGTTTTCTTTTTAAATTACTGCAAAAAGTACAGTGCTTTTCTTTTGGGAGATCCAATGACCTCTGTCCAAACATTCACACCCTCATGTTGTTCGCAATCTTAGAGTTGCTGGCAGGCAGAAGGTGTCTATCATTGGCAACAAGTTACCGGTCAACAGACCAGTCAGCTACTTGCTGCCAGCCACATCTCTATTCATTCAGATCACAATTCCAGCTCATCTGCAGTAACCTCCCCCAGTATTTGAGCAGTTAGTGTAAGTGTTGTTCCCCAAGCTGAGTGCTGGATAACTGGCTTTTAAAAACTGCAGCTATTCCCTTCCACCATTCATGCTATTTAAACCAACCCCTGTCCATAATCAAGAATGCAGAAATGCATCAGGCAGGCGGATCTGAACATTTTCAAACAAAAACAACCTCAACTAGTGGGCCAGTTACCAGCTGCATTTACTTCCAGATACTGGAGAATATGACCAAAGTAATAATTTAAAAGAAAGAGATTGACTGAAACAAGAGGAGAGAATGGGTGTATCAAGGCAAGGAAGAGATGATAAGATGAAGGAACCTTGGATGACAAGACATGTGGAGCATAAATCCTTTTCCCAGGGTGGAAATGACTATTACGAGGGGGCACAATCTTAAGGCGATTGGAGGAAGGAAGAGAGGAAATGTCAGAGGTAGGTTCTTTACAGAGTGGTGGGTGTGTGGAATGCGCTGCCAGGGGCGGTAGTGGAGTTGGGTACACTAGGGACATTTAGCGATTCTTGGACAGGCACATGGACATTAGTAAAATGTAGGATATGCAAGGTAGTTTGATCTTAGAGTAAGATAACAGGTCGGCACAACATCATGGGCCGAATGGCCTGACCTGTTCTATGTTCTATGTTTTCTATTCCACATGCTGCTCCAGACATGGAGTTCTCTAGTTGCAACAGCCCTCAACAGCAGATGCTACGTATCTCGATGACCTCTATACCTAGACATCACCTTCAGCTCTAATCCTCCTGCAAACATTTACATTGGATCCACCACTGCAAACATGAATTAAATGCAGCTCCCTCTGCTATAACATTCTTCGAAAATCCCAAAGGATAGAATTGGAGAAATGGCCAGGAACAATTGCGGCACAAGAGAACAGCACTTAGTGCGAAGGAGACTTGTTAATAAGCTGACAGCTGATAGCTGATAGCTGATTTGAATGTACACATTCAATGAGAAAATTAATACATTGGAACACGAGCGATTTAGTGATGATCGATGGATTACAAAAAACCACAGGTGATTTGGTGATGGAAGAGAAAACAGATTGTGTGCCAGAGCACAAGTGGATTTAAAAAAAGTACACCAACAGGATTGGTGGTGAAGGTGATTTTTTTTGAAATGCAAATGAGTATCTTCATATGGATTATCAGAATGTTGAATAGTTTCATGGAGAATTTTGGGGATCACTGAAAAAAGATATTAGATAATCACTGGCGTGGTAAATATGCACACGAGGCTGAGTTAATTGCAGCAGAGTCAGAGGTACCATAAATAAACAAAAAAAACTTTAAATATAATCATTCACCACTTCACAGGAGGGATCAAGGGTACTTTGTAGCCAATGATGCTTTTCTAAAGTATAGTCATTCCCTGAATATTTCTTCATCACAAAGTGTGCAGATGTGTAGCACTATTGAGTCTGGAATGTGCTTAATGTGCTCAGCTCAATGGTGATTGCTTACACTGAAAATGATTACAGGTCCAATGGCAACAGGAATGCAGAGAATACAATGTGAAAAAAGTGCACCTTTTGAAACGAGAGGAATGTTTCTGAGAAAAAAAAATCCATTTTCAATTATAAGCTACCCTGTGTTTTTATACTTAATAGAGAAACATCCTTCATGAACTAAATTACGTTGACTCTCATCTGGCCCATTTTGATCAATCTGTGCACTGAACAACTGCTCACTTAATCCTTAAATTTTGCAGGCCTTCTACTGGCACGCACACGTTGTTGGCTGATCATCTGAACGTTCCTTAATTGGGGAATATCAATCTTGTGAAGAGTGCTTTTACTGTGGTAACTGTTATTAGTGATCGATTGCTCTCATTAGGGACGCTGTACCCCTAGGTCTGAAACATTTTTACTGTTGTTGGTGACACCACTTTTGTCAGCCATTTGCAATGTAGTACCTTCTCCAACTCTATCTACATTGCAACTGTAGACAATAATAAAGCTGCTTATTCCGTGTACAAAATTGAAAAGTCATCTGTTCTACATAAAGTTTCCACGTTAAGATGTGAGCTAACTCTTGTTGTAATGTTGAACATTTGCATTCTGGCAATTTTACCATTGACAAGTTCTCTTCAAAAAAAAATGTGAAATTTGGTTTTCTTTCCGTCACTCACATCTATCACTACCACTGGCTTCAGGTTTTTTTTTTAAAAACCCCTGAAGGGTTAGTTTGGGTATGGTGTGGCATTAGATCTTAAAAAGACCCACATTCAGTGTCTTCAGTAGTTGTGTTCCTCTATCAAGGATTGCTTTGCACAAGTGTGTAGGATTTGATAGATTTTCTTACGATCTCTTTGGCAATTTTCACTACTGCTTCAGCCTTTCCATTTGGCTGAGTATATACAGTGTGGAGATGTATAGTGCTGAATTTCAAACTTCTTCATAAAATGCCTGAATTTTCACTTACAAACTGATGGCCATTGTCATTTAATCACAATGTTTAGAAAGTCATAAACAGATGTGTTCACAGGCATCCTACAATCTCATAGGTCATTGTTGATGTCAGCAGGTCCAATGAGAGTCTTCAGTGACTGCAAAAGTAAAGAGATCTATTCCATGGTCTTAAAAGGAGGTCACATCTTTACAAGCATTTCACTATAATGCTCACATTTAGCCTGCAGTTTACATTGCCTGCCTCAGAATAAATTCTATTCTTTGACAGCTTGCATGAATGCACTACAGCATCACTTTTCTTATCTCCTAAGGAGTAACAATTACTCATTTTGCATAAGATGCTATGTTGGGCCATCACTTCATCTCTGTACATCTGATACTCTCTTATGAGGTGTTTCCTTTGACGTTTCCAGGCCATTCTTTCATCATTGCTTCATGCAGTATTTGCAGAGATACATCTTGTGTGCAGTTTGTTTGACAGAAACAAGGAGCAAGTCTTTCAGATGTAATGCCTCTGCTGGGCTGATGACTTGCAAAGCATGTTGCGCTGTTGGCTCTTATTGAAAATCAGGAAGACTTAACACAATTAGCATCCTCAACCTTCTTTGAATGTGCTGAGACAGGTATTTCTGCTAGAACACATGTTTCGTTAACATGACCCGGATGGTAACGCAAATGTTGAATAGTGGACACAGTTTGGATAACGCTGACTTTCTACTGTATGGTATAGTGATTTCCCTATAACGTGATTTTCTATAGTACAAGGTCACACAGAACACAACTTCTGCCTTATAGGAGAAATGCCTGTTTGCTGTTAAGAGCAACAATATAATTCTGCCTCCCTCGCTTGTATAGAATGTTCAGATATTCTACAAATGAAACAACATGCTTTGCAGATGTTTTAGAACAGATAGAAGTAATTTGAGAAACAAACTTTGAAGTGGTTAATGGTAACGCTGTCACCATTTGCTCATTTTGGTTAAAATGCTCATAGAAAATACCATAGTTGGGTATTCTCTCAATTGCTGCTTATTGCATTTGCACACAAAACATTAAACCAAGCAGTGGATTGGTCCTTGCTTCAGAAAAAGGGTTTTGCTCCAAGTCAGTCTCACTGGCAACACACTGCAAGGTGAATTTGTTCTGAACATCATCACACGTCTGTACTGGTGTTGTCATCTCTAGTTGTTCCATTCTAATAAAAGCTGTTTGTTTTGTGCCCCAATGCTGCAGCACATCTGTAACAGTGATCCTTTAAAATGATTTGCACTGAAGAAAAATTAGACAAGAACTTGTTCGTGAATCAGGCTAATCAGTGCACCACGTTCACATCCGCGTCTCTACTTCAGTGCTCACCTTATCAGGATCTAGGCAAATTACTGACAACAATATGTGCTGCACACACTGAGTGGAGGTATTTCCAACTGCATCATTTACAAGTTCAGCTTCAACTTGTGAGCCCTCTCTAGCAGCCCATTGCGGTCACACCACAAGAGGTAACTGAACCCACAAATGTACAAGATGCCTGGATCCTACCAGGCTCACCAATATTAAAAGATTAGAAGAAAGCAAACCCAATAAGAAAATGGAGCGAGTACGCTTACTAGCAACCCCTACAATGATCCTCTGAACGTAACATTCACCTTTCCCCTGGATATTAGCTGATGAACTACGAGGTTGTGGGCGTGCCGTTGGGGTTTTGGATCCAAACAAAACTGAACCTGAAACTGTGCCAGGACAAAAATCGAAGGGAGGGGTCATTTCAACCAGTGAGGAAGCACACAGGAGGCAGTGGCCTACACATTTTAAAACAGGCTCAATAAGCATGGCCAAAAAGCAGAGTTTGGTGAAATGAATGTTTGTGTTTTACTGGTCACTCACTCAGTTAAAACAGTGCTGACCCACCAATATCTGTCCCTCTTTATGCATGTGGGAGGATAAAGAACCAAAAAAAGGGAAGTTTCTGACTTTGAAGTGGGAACATAGGGATCAAACAATTATCCGTGAGAGAGACATAATTTTGATCTGGAATCTGTATAAAGGCATAATCAACATAAGGTTAATTCACTTTATCATCCAGTGGCAAGGCAAGAATGCAGGCAAACTCCCACAGCTTGGTGTAAGCTTTCCACTAGCAACAGAATTAACTGAGCAACAAGTAACAAATCCTGAATGCCACATCTCTCTGAAGCTATCATCTGCCAGAAATATCATCTGCCAGAAATATCATCTGCCAGAAATATCATCTGTACAGTACCTACCGACCAACCCTGAATGCCAATATATCAGACAAAAATCCACTCTGGCTGTCTACTTGGCTTTCTGAAGTACTTGACAACGGGAGCGAAGTAGGTCGAGGTGAATGCAATGTAGATGCTGACTTGGACAGGGGTTCAAAGCTGATTTAACCCCGAGTGCAGGTGATCAACAATTTCTTGATCTTTGTGGTCAGGGCAAACTTTGAATCACTAAATGCTTCCTTTCAGGGTAAAGACTGTGATCGATATTGGGGCATTTTCACTGTCATTCTCCACCGAGCACAATTGTAACTTCTAGAATGTCTATTTACACATTTATCTCTCCCTGAAAAATACATAGTTTGTCAGCATTTTATTAGAGAAAAAACAACTCTCGGGCAATTTGACACCCAGAAAACAGCCTCCTGGAAACAAAGTTCAAATTTGCAAGTTGTTCCTAATGGATATTAATCTCTCTCTCTCTCTCTCTCTCTCTCTCTCTCTCTCTCTGCAGATGCAATCTACATTAGGAGACTGGTTTGAAGCATTTCATTAGCTCCCTATTAGGGAACATTTGCAGAGTTTAGTAGCTGAGCTCCACACAACACGAAGACCTCGAGTAGGCTTTTAAGCTGCTTCCTTTCCATTACACAGACAGATCCGACCTGCCCCCAAAATGCCTGGGTCTCAAAACACAAGTTTGAACCCTAGCCAGAACCACATGACAGCTCATTCACAAGAGGGTTACTGAGTTATGGGGGAGAAAAATAGCACTGAATAATGTCATTAACCCCCTCACACCAGGTTTGCAACTGAACTTCAGAAACTATTCAGCAGCCGAAAACAGATTGACTGGCAGATGGATATGGGTCACCAACGTGGCACAGAATAAGGGTGGAGGTGTATAATTGGCAGAAAGTCTGCTAATCATTTTAACCACTGCCTTGACTTGTGATTTTGACGCTTGTCAGTATTCGCTCACACTGAATACAAGAGGATAGTGGAGCACCTTCTCCACTCATGGGTGTGGTTGGTGGTTATGGCCAGATAGGGTGTGCTGACAAACATACAGCAGCCCTTTCCCTCGACAAAGTGATTCAAGACTTAAATATTCGGGACAGCTGACTTCACCTAGCCACAGGACTGGGCTTGAATGTACAGCCTGAGACACTAAAAGGTATGAAAAGCATGGCATAACAGTAGGAATGTTCATCTGGAAGGTAAATATAAGCAGAATCAAATTCTCACTCACTACTCCATAAGTCTTTCCGCAGCAGGGCTATTCCATCCATTATACCCGTGTCAGCGTTTTAAAAGACCTGTCCAATTAGTCCCACTCCTCTGGTATTCCCTGCAAGTATTTCTTGTAAATGCTTTCCTTTTTAAACAATACCTTCATTTTCCTTTTGAATGGTCCTGCTAAATCTGCTCTCATTGCCCTTTCAGTCAGCACCCTGCACATCATAATAACTAAATCTGTAAATTATATTTACTCTCATTCTTTTGGTAATTGCTGAAATAAGCATCCTCTGACTAGTTAGCTTGCTGCCACTATAAACAGCTATTTTCTTATTTTATTCTATCAAACTCCTCAGATTATACTGTCTCTTAACCTGCTCAGTCAAGAAAAGAAAAACCCAGCACCTCTACTCTCTACTGAAGACCCTGATCTTGTCTTCAGAAAGAAAAAAAATCTGAAATCCCAGGCTTTATTATACTAAACACTTTAAAAACCATAGTGGAGTTAATGATGCAAAAAGGCAATCACTCAGTCTTGTACCATTTAACACGGTTTGTTGACTTGGATTACAACTTTACCTGCTGCTGCTCCAGAACCTTTTGACCTCAAAACCTTTAAAATTTCAAACAATGTTTGGCCAGAAAGAAAGAGGTTTAAACTTCCACTATTCTGTGACATGTTCCTGTTTCCCACCTGAATGGCTGAGCACTAACCCTGGAGTTAGCTTCCTCTGCAAAACAGGAAAGTTGCATTTATATTTTCTACAAAATCCCTTCACCAAGCTGAGAATACTTCAAATTAGATCAATCTTTTATAAAGTAACTCAAAAGGAACAGAAGCCAAGTCTGTGCTGGTTCCTCATTAAACATTCTACTGAATCTACACTGTGCCCCCTCAAAAGATGACGTTTCCTTCTGGAGGTTTAATTCTGACTCTGAAAGGAAGTTACTTGAATGACATCACAATCTCCCCTTACATAAAAGTCCTTTAAGAGCGTAAGGCACAGGAGCAGAAGTAGGCTATTCAGTCCATTGTATCAGTTCTACCATTCAATTAGACAATGGGTGATCTGATATTCCTCAACTCCACTTCCTACCTTATCCCCATGTCTTTCAATTCCCTTTCAGATTTAAAAAATAATGTCCGTCCATCTCAACCTTGAATTTATTTGACAACCTAGTCTCTACAGGCCATCATGATAAAGAACACCACAGACTCACTCCCCTCAGAAGACATTCCTCCACATCTGATCAAATGGGCAACTCCTTACTTTTGAGGTTATCCCTCGGTCTTAGACTCTGGCAGGGGAAACAACTTCTTCAAATCTAACCTGTCAATTCTTGAGTATCTTGTATGTTTCAGTAAGGTCATCGGTCATTCTTTTGAATGAGAACGAGCACAAGCCCAACCTACTGAAGCCGTCCTTATAAAGCAGTCCTTCCTCACCCATGACAAACCTATTGAACCTTCACTGATCTGTCTCCAATGTCAATATACCCTTCCTTAGATAAAGGGATCAAAATTGTTCAGATTATTATAGCTGCAGTTTTAACAACAGCTCCCTATTTTGATATATTTCCCTTTGAAATAAATGCCAACGTTCTGTTTGCCTCCCCATTATCCACTGAACTTGGATGTTACATTTTTGTGATTCATGCACAAGAACCCCCAATCCATCTGTGCTGTACATTTTTTTGCAGTATGTCCCCACTTGGACAACATTCAGCTCCTCTATTCTTCCAGCCAAAGTGCATAATCTCACATTCTCCCAGTTAATATTCTATCTGCCAAATTTTTGCGCATTTGCGCAACCCACCTGTTCCTAGAAGGATATAGGTGTAGGCCATTCAGCTCCTTGAGCCTGTTCCTTTAGTCAACAGAGTTATGACTGGTCTGGTGTTCTTCAGATTCTTTCTTGCCCTTTCCCCTTGTCCTCGATTCCAGTACTGAACATAACTATTCTAGCCTTAAGTATACACAAGAACTCTGCATCCCACCAAACCACCAACCTGCCCCCCTCCCCTGTAATTCCTCCCCCCTACCCCAACTCTCTGTGGCAAGGAGTCCCAAAGACTCAAACGTTTAGAAGAAATTCCTCTTTATCTCAGTCTTAAAATTGCAGCCCTGTATTCTGTGACTATACCTGCTGGACCTAGATCTCCCATGTGGGAAACATCTCTGCATTCACTCGATCAAGCCCCTTAAGAATCTTATATATTTCAATGAGATCTCTCTCATTCTTCTAAGATCCAGCGTGTAGAGTTGAAACCTGTTTAGCCTTTGTTCATAAGACATTCCCTCCACATCTGGGATCATCCTAACAAAACCTCTTGATTGCCTCCAATGAAATAAATAAAGGAGGCCATGGTTGCTCACAGAACTCTAGACGCAGCCTCACCAGCACCTTGTCCAATTGCACCGGGACTTCTCTACTCTTATATTCCAATTCCTTTGAAATAAGGGTCAACATTTCATTAGCCTCTCTAGTTACTTGCTGCACCTGTGTGCTAGCCTTCTGTGTTGTGTTCAAGTACCACTATCAACACCCGTGTCCCACTAACCCGACCCCAGTCCCTTTGAGTTGCAGCTTCCTCCAGTTACTCTTCATTTAAATAATATTCTGTTCTTTTGTTCTCCCTTCCCAAATGAACAACTTTGCATTTTCCCCCAAATTATCTTTTCCACTTGCCAATTTTACTTAACCTATCAGTCTCTGACTGTAAACAGTCTGTACCTACCCCTCTCATAACCTTCTGTTCCATCTAATTCAAACTTTATTAACTGGCACATATGGGACCAGAAGTGTGGCAGTTGATCAAATATTTCAGATAATCAAGATGCCATATAATCAAGGTAAAAACACATACTAATTAATAGAAATGCAATGCAGGGGGTATACACACCACTTTATTTACAACATAAACCACAAATAATAATGCAACTTTACCCTATATAAAACACACGGGCAGAAATATTAGCAAAAAAAAGTAGCTCTGTTTGTGACTGAGGTTGTTGACTTGCTTAGCGAGCTAGCTTGCTTTTGTTCAGAAATTTCATCACCACACTAGGTGACATCAGTGGGCCCTCCAATGAAGCAATGTTGTTCTACTCCACTTGGAATTTATACTATCTGGTCTGTTATGGTGAGATGTGTCATTTCCGGTTTTTATCTGTATGGATTCATATATAGGATCCAATTCAAGAGGTTTGTTGATGGCATTACGGGTTGAGAGCCATGCCTCTAAGAATTCCTGTGTGTGTCTATGTTTGGCTTGGGCTACTACGGTTACCTTGTCCCACTTAAACTGATGGCCTTCATTGTCCAAGTGTACTGATATTGAGATGAGAATCTGTTGTGCCATTTTGCTGCTGGCTGATGTTCATGTATTCCAATGGCTCGTTTCCTTCCTGACTGTCCGATGGAATGTTTATGGCGGTCATTGTGTGGTATTTTGTAAACCACGTTGGTTCTGTATGTTGTAGGAATCGGGTCATTCATCCTTGTAAGCATTTGTCAGAGTGGCTGTGGGCTCGTGGACTACCATGATTCCTAGTGGTCTCAGGAGTCTTGTTGTCAGTTCCGATATGTTCTTGAAATAGGGTGGTCTGGCCAGTAGCAGTGTGTTACGGCATACTGTATCCTCTTGTTGTTGTCTGTTCAGTAGGTGTCTACGGATGAAGTTGTGGGGATATCCATTCAAAAATCTGATCTAAAAAGATCAAAACCGGAAATGACACTACTCACCAGAATGAGCCAGGCAGTATAAATTCCAAATGGAGTAGAACAACATCACTTCATTGGAAGTCTCACTGATGTCACCTAGCATGGTGATGAAACATCTGAATGTAAACAAGCTATCTCGGCAAGCAAGTCAACATCATCATACCGGCAGAGTGTCTTCTCACTCACACCCTGACATCCCTGTAGATTGCCATAGACCTTTTATTTGAGATGAAGTTGACATAAAATTGACTCAAGTGTTGATATTTCATACAGTCATTTGATTGAACAATGAGTACATTTACACTGAGGCAAATAAATTAAAAAATGTAATAATTGGACAGAACAATACAGTAAACTTTGCAGTTGAGGTATATGGTTTAAGAACAGTGCTGGTTAAAACAAAGTTTCCTGTATTTTTGTGCCATCTACAAATTTGGCTACAGTACATTCATTTCCGTCCTCTATATTTAATCCATATTGCAAACAATTGTGATCCCAGTGGAACCCACTGGTTACAGGTCACCAACCTGAAAAAGAACCTCTTATCTCCCCTCTGTTTCCTGCCCGTGAGCCAATATACTATGTACAACACTGTGGGCTGTTATCTGACAACTTAATCTTTTTTAAGGTACTGTTGAAAACCTTCTGGAAGTCCAAATGCAATGTATCTAGTGGATCCTCTCTACCCACTCTGGTTAATACTTCCTCGAAAAAAACTAACATTAGTCAGATCCGATTTCATTTTCATGAAGTCATGCCAACTCTGCTTGATTAGATTATGACTTTCTGAATTTTCTGCTATTAATTCCTTCATTGATTCCAATACTTTAGCAACAGTAAATATTAGGCAAAACAGCCTTTATGTACCTGCTTTTTGCCTCACTCATTTTGAACAAGGAGGTCACATTAGGAGTTTTCCAATCCTCTGGTACTTCTTCAGAATCCAACAATTTTTGGAAAATTACAACCAATGCATCTAACAACTCTTTAGCCACCTCCCAATCTATTAGTTAGTACAATTCTGAGGAAGGGTCACCGGACCTGTTTTGTTTTTGTTCCTGATTTACAGTATCTGCAGTTCGTTCGGTTTATATTAATGTAGAACCTCCAACACCATGGACTCTTATTAGATAGCGTAATGTGCGATATCCTTCTTTTAAAATGATTCATTCTCAGGATGTGAGCATTGCTGGCTGAACCAGCCTTTACTGCCCATCCCTAGTTGCCCTCAAGGGCATGATGGCAAATAGCTTTCTTGAACCACCGCAATCCATGTGCTATATGTAGACCCACAATGCTGTTAGGGAGAAAATGTCAGCAGTAACACCCAACAACATTGAAGGGAGTGATATTTTCTAAGCAGTGATGGAGAACGGTTTGGAGGGGAACTTGCAGGCGGTGTTCCTATGGATCTACTGCCCCTGTTTTCTAGACATTAAGTGGTCATGGGTTTGGAAGGTGGTCTCTAAACAGCAATGGTGAATTTTTGAAGCACATCTTTTGGGTGGCACACCACTGATGCTACTGAGTGGTAGAAAAAGTAAATGTTTGTGTACATAGTCCCAAATCAGGCTGCTTTTGCCTGGATGGTGTCAAGTTTCTTCAATGTTGTTGAAGCTGCACACATCCAGTCGAGCGAGAAGTGTTCCAATACACCTCGGACTTGAGCCTTGTAGATGGTGAACAGGATTTGGACAGTCAGGTAGTGAGAGACTCGCTGCAGTATTCCTAACCTCTCACTTCCTGTAGACACTGTACCCGAATATGGCAATTCTAGTTGAGGTTCTGGTCAATGGTAACCCACAAGATAATGATAGTGGAGGATTCAATGATGTTAAATGACGGTAAATGTGCAAGTAATATCGAGACAGGCAGTATAAGCTTTGTTAAATATGTGAAAAAAAGAATATAGAAGCCAAAATTAACTTGGATCCCTTTGAGAATGAAGCAGGAGATTAATAACAGAGAGCTAGGAAAAGGCAGGGGAATTAAACTATTGCTTTACATCAGACATAGCCTTATCAAAACCCTTCTGAAAACCCAAAACATTATATCCTTTTCTCTATGCTGCTTGTTAGCTCCTCAAAAATTCAAATAAATTTGTAAGGAATAATTTCTATTTCACGAAGCCACGCTGACCATGTCTGATAATATGATGTATCTCTAAATGCTCTTTTTACTACACCCTTTATAATAGTCTCACATTTTCCCAATGACAGATATTAAGCTAAGTTGCCTACAATTGCCTGCTTTTTTGTCTCATTCCACTTCTAAATAAAAACATTTGGATAGGAAGCCTTCCAATTCACTGGGATTTTTCCAGAATCTAAGGATGCTTCAAAGATTAAGACCAGTATATTCACTACCGCAGTAGCTACTTCTTTTTATGTCCTGGGATGCATCCCATCAGACTCAGAGGGCGTGTTTATCGTTAGCTTCATTGGTTTCCTCAAGCACTTTTTCCTCTAGTGGTAGTTACTATATTTAGTTCCACTCCTCCTTTTGCCTCTTGATTATTTAGCATCACCAAAATACTATTAGTGCAGTCCATGGTGAAGACTGATATAAAGTAATAGTTCAACTCCTCTGCCATTTCCTGGCTATGTGTTATTAAACCCCCGCCTCATTCTCAAAAAAGGGGCCAAGTTAACTTTGGCATCTCTCTCCCTTTTTACATATTCAGTGAATCTCAGCTGCCCGGCTTGATTTCTGTAGCAAGTTTACCCTCGAAGTTTACCGTTCTTACTTTTGTAGATTTTAAGATTTTTTAAAAATTCCAATCCTTCGGCTTCTCACTAATCTTTCCCATATTGTATACTTTTACTTTCAATGTGACGTCATCTTTAACTTCTTGGCTCACCACACTAATTCCTTTCTTATCCTTTTCCTAGAATCTTTCTTTCTCACATGATAGATCTTTCTTGTGAACAATGAACTATTTCCTTAAAAGGTCTGCTATTGTTCCTTAACTGTTTTTACTGCTGAACTCCTTCCTCACTCCACTTCAGCAAGTAATGTTCTCATTCCTTTGTAACTGTTTTTATTTAAATCCGGCACAGTTGTTACTGACCCAAGTTTCTCCCACTCAAATAGAATAATAAATTTTACCATTTTATGGTCTCTATTCCCTAGGAGATCTTTTACTCAGATCATTAAACCTGACTCATTACCTATCACTTGATCTAAAATACCCCCTTCCCTAATTGGATCCACAACATAGTTCTAAGAAACTATTCCGAGTATGCTCTATGAATTCCTCCTCATGGTTAGCTCTGCCAATCTGACTATCCCAATCTACATGAAGGTTAAAATTATCCATGATTAATTGACTACTGTATTTACATTACCTACAGACTTATTCTCTGTCCTACTGTATAGTTGTGAGGGATCTATGGACTACTCCTGCCAGTGTCTTCAGATTTATTTCTCACCTCCAAATATGTGGATTTTCCATCCTCCAATTCAAGATCATTTCTTGCTATTATACTTATCACATCCCGTATTAACTATGTTATCCCACTGCTGTCGTCATTCCTCATCGGTTCAAAAAGATATATCTCTGAATATTTAGTTTCCAGCTTTAAAATCCTTCTAACCAGGGCCCTGCAATAACAATAAATGCAGGCTAATGGGAATAGTTTTCCACCACATTTCTTTTGTTCTATTTTCTATGTACATTGAAGTGAAGAAACATTTATTTTGTGATGTGTCCCCCATTTACTGCTATTTTGATGATTGTACACTCCACCCCGTCTTGTTCTGTTCATTATCTTAATAGTTGCTCTCTAACACTACCATATCCTCTTGCTTTGTAAATCTACACTTCCCCTGTCCCAAACCCTATCATCCCAACCCCATTTGTTTAAAGTTCTCTTTACAATCCTACTTATGGATTTCCCAGGACACCAGTTTACAGCATGGTTGAAGTGAAGCCCATCCCACTATAACACCTCCAGTCTACCCCAATATTGGAGCCGGTGCCCCATGAACTGAAACCCATTCCACCTAGTTCAGTCTTTGAACTATGCATTTAACTGCTTGATTTTAATTTAACCTATACCAGGTTGCCTGCGGCTCAGGTAATAATCCAGAGATTATCATCTTGGAGGTTTTGCTTTCTTATTTAGCTCCTAATAGTTCAAAATCTTTCAGCAGAATCTCATTTCTGGCCTTAGCAATTTGGTTGGAACCAATATGGATGACAACAACTGGATCTTCCCCTGCGCTCTCTCCCCAAGTTCTTCTCCAGCTCCACAAGAATGTCCTTAACCCTTACAAAGGGCAACGCAATTGTCAGGACTCCCATCGCAGCTGGGGAGAAGAGTATCAATCCCGCTAATGATACCGTATCGTACCACCACAACAGTCCTATTTTCTCACCCCATGAGATTGGCTCTGTGAGCCAAGGTGCTGTGGTCAGTCTACTTCATCCTCCCTGCCACTTTTGCCTATATAGCTTGCAAGCACCTTGTAATACTGGACAAGGACTGTGGCTGGCATTCCTCAATTGCAAGAGCCTTGTTACCCATATCTGTATCCCCCGCAGTCACACCCTGCTGTCCCTGATCTGACTAATTTTGAATTACCTCGTCTGAGGGGCATGACCGCCTTCTTGAGCGGTGTCCAGGTGATTCTCCTCTTCCCTGAAGTTGCACAATGTTTGCAGCTCAGATTCTAGCTCTTCAACTCTGATCCAAAATCCCTCCACCTGCAAATACTTGCTACAGATGCATTCACTCTGAATGACATTGGTGTCCAGTAGCTTCCACTTACTGCAGCAGGAATACATCAGTTGTCTTGTCATCGCTATTATACTTGCTTTTTAATTTTAAAGTACTCTAGATGCCTTGCTCTTTACACTTTAGTATAATCATATCTTTTTTTTACAAAAAGTGTTTTTTTTTTAAAGAAATAGCTGGGAAAATAAGAGATAAAAACTGAAAACCCAAACACAAATCTGAAGGCCTTACCTTTACTTAAAAACTAGAAATATTCACAAATCCTCCTTACCGTTAACTTCTTTCCCTGCACTCATGTCATGCTGTGGTTCATGGCATTGCTCCCCTGCTGCTCTCACTATGGCTCAGTCTTTCAATCCATGCCATTTATCCTCCCCCACTCCACTCCTACTGTGGGAGATTTTACTAATGCTTACTACAAGAAATAAAGATCCTTTGTTCACCTTTGCAGCAAATTCCCACTTGAACCAAAATTTCCAGCAGCATGCTCATTCAGCCTTCATCTCAATCGGTAGTCTCCTGCACATTGGCTGTGCTCCTTATATCAATGCTGCTTTGTATGGTAATTGTACTATTTATGTTCAGTGATGTGCAGTTCTGTGGCATCATTGCATGGTTGCTCCAAGGTCCTGTTGTTTATTGTATAAACAAACATACCCTTGATGCAATAACAAAACACTGGCAATGCTGAAAATTGAAGCAAACACAGAAAATATTGAAATTACCTGGCCCTTTCTCTCTCTCCAGAGGTGCTGACAGACCTCTCCATTTCTTACAAAGAAATAAAGAGCAAGAGGATGCCATTTGGCCCTTTGAACCCGCCCTGCTGTTCAAATTGTTCATGGCTGATCTCTATCTCAGTACCATATTCCCATTCTCTCTGAACACTGCAGTCCTTAAGTTCTATAAATGACGACTTTCAGTTCTCATTCCAACTGTATTTCTAGTTACTTTTTGTAGCACCGTAAACAAGACTAGACTTTGTGAAATCAGCAGACAAGCAAGCAGAAGAGCTCTAAACAAACACTAAAGATGAAAAAAAGGTATATTCCTTTAAAAGCCCAGCGTGATCGTATTCAACTAAACCAATTCCACTGGTGCAACTGGAATTCATACCATCTGTCCATCATAAAATCAGGCAGAAAATCCCAGGCAGGCAGAGTAGTGGGAACATTCCTGGCTCCCAGTCATTACTTGGATGAACTCCCAATCTTACTACTTCACATACGTGTAATCCTCAGCTAAGCGCCAGCATAAGAATTCCAAACACTTGCGAGTTACTCTAGGGTCCTAGAAGTTGGGATTTCACTCCAAAATATTTAAAATGAAGAAACATTGAGATCTTTGTTCAAACTTTAAGAACCCTCGATTCTTCAAGACGAATGAAGCAGACACAGAGAGGTGTCTTGATTTTAGACTATTTCAATCAGAATGGTGTCAGCAGCCCAGAAGAAAGGAAAATAAAAGGAGAGCGGTTTTAATTTAAAAAAATCTCAAGTCCAGCTTCCAAACCAAGGTAGTAAATGGAGAGGCTGAGGCATCAGGGCCCTGGAGCAACCTTGCAACGATGTCACAAAGCTGCACTTTGCAGAGCATAAATAGCACAATGTGAATGGCGTTAGGACATGGTCTCCAGAAGACCAGTTCTTACTAAAGTAACTGTTATATCTACAATTGCCATGTACGGCAGTATTCTTTGTTAAATGTGCATTAAATGGTGCTACTTTGAAATCTATGCTTGAAAATTGTTCTCTACTTCTTCCTCAGCCAGTCAGGAACCCAAACTCAGTGTATCATCAAACTTTACAGCTAAAAAACCAAAAAGGCTGCTTGTTAAACTGTGGACAGTGATTAGGGGACATTTCAATTAAAGAAAAAGATTGAGATGAGACAGAACATCCTTGTGCAGGATGGATACTAAATTAGAGGACAGAGTTTGACTCTCACTGTGAACGGTATTCCATGGGATGGAAACATTTGAATGAACAGTTGAGGCACAAGTTTTGTCTAAGAGGTATTTCGCACTCCATAAAAACAGAAAAGGACTTAATTGTACACATGACATTAGATGGGCAGGAAAGATAGCATTCACATTTAAACATTAACTTCTCAGCTTTTATCATTAGAATTACAAATGGTAAACATTAAACAAGACAGATTATTTTTGTTAAATCTGTGCAGTACCTGACCTGTGGTTCAGTGGAGGGCGCTACGAATGAAAACAAACTGCTGGAGAGAAATTGAGTCATGAACACGAGCCACATTGGACTTAAAACATCAACTCTTTCTCTCTTCACAGAAGCAGCTAGGCCTGCTGAGTTTCTGCAGCACTGTGTTTTGGTTTCAGATTCTCCTGAATTCGTAGTATTTTGTTTTTGTTACTGCGTAAAGGAGGCATTACTCAGGATCTAACCTTGTGCAGCATCTAAGAAACTATTTTTAAAGTCACCCGGTACAGACACTCCTCTCTGGTACGTGGGAGTTGGACATGGACTCGCTGGCCCAGAAATAGGAGCATTTCCACCGTACCACAAGAGACCCTCTGGTTCAGGGATTTGCAGAGGCACCTAGCAATTGATGAACATTGGAAGCAGCTGAATCAGGCCGTTGTCCAGCCCTACAGACGGCATCGGCCTCCCTATGTGACAGCACTCTTCAGGAGGAACCAATGCCACAAAAAGACTTGTCCTTACCTCACAAAAAGCAAATGGCTACCAACATTAAAACCACTCAGCCAGGCTGAGTTTGGTGTCTCGTCGAAACGAGATCATCCAAAAGGATTCTACAAATAGATTTGAGCAAGAGAGCAACTAGAGAGAGAGAGAGAGTAGGACCCATTAAAGATCAACAAGATCAACTTTGTGTTGAACCTCAGACGATGGGAGAGATCTTACAAAAACATTTTGCATCAATTCTTACTTTTGATAAAGAAATGGAGACCAAAGAACTCAGGGACATAAATAGTGATGTTTTGAAAATGGTTTACATGAGAGAAAAGGAAATGTTGGGAAGTCTTAGCAAAAAAGGTGGATAAATCTCTAGATCTGATCAAATGTATCCCAGGAATTTATGGGTGATTAGGGAGGAAATTAAAGGGCATCTTACAGATATATTTGTATCTATAAATACAGGTGAAGTCCTGGAGGATTGGGATGTGGCTTATGTTGTTCCATTGTTCAAGAAAGTCTGGAAGGAGAAGGCTAGAAATTCTGCGCCTGTGAGTCTGACATCAGTGGTGGCTAAGTTGTTTGAAGTGATTCTGACAGAGGGGATTTAAGTGCATTTGGAGAAGCAAAGATCAATTAGGGATAGTCAGCATGGTCCTGTACGAGGAACATCATGTCTCGCAAGCTTGGGTTTTTTTTGTGTAAGTAACCAAAAAGATTGATGAGGGCAGAGTGGTACATATTGTTTACATAGTAAAGTCTTTGACAAAGGTCAACATGGTAGTCTAATTAATAAAAGATGGATCACACGGGATTCAGGGTAGGTTTGCCAATTGGACACAAAATGGGTTTGATGGTAAGCAACAGAGGGTGGTGGTGGAGTGTTATTTTTTGCACTGGAGGTCTATGACCAACAGTGTTCCATTGGGATCAGCACTGGATCCACTTTTGACTGCCATTTATATAAATGTTCTGGATAAGAACACAGAAGGCATAATTAGTGGGTTTGTGGATAACACCAAAATTGGTGGTATAGTGGACAGTGAAGATGGTGATCTAAGATTACAAAGAGATATTGATCATTTGGGTTAATGGCCTGAGGAGTGGCAGATGAAGTTTAATTTGGATAAATATGAGGTATTGCAAACAAGGGCAGGATTCATACAATTAATAGGAGGGCCCTGGGTAATGTTATAGAACAGGGAGACCTAGGGATTTAGGTTCATAAATCTTTGAAATTTATGTCACAGGGTGGTTAAGAAGGCATTCCGCACACTTGACTCCATTGCTCAGGCCACTGAGTAGAGGAGTTGGGACATCATTCTGAGATTGTACAGGATGTCAGTGAGGCTTCTTCTGAGGTACTGTGTGCAGTTCTGGTCACCCTGTTATAGGAAGGATATTATTAAAGTTGGAGAGGGCTCAGAAAATATTTACCAGGATGTTGCTGGGAATGCAGGGTTTGAGATATAAAAATAAGACTGGAAAGGCTGGGACGTTTTTCACTGGAGCATAGGAGGTGGAGGAGTGACCCTGTGTAGGTTTGTAAAATCATGAGGGGCATAGACAAGGTAAAAGCAAGGGTATTTTCCCTCGTGCAGGGGGTTTGTTCAAAACGAGGGGGCATATTTAAGGTGAGAGGAGAAAGATTTAAAACGGACATTAAATGCCATTTTTTATTTTTACACACAGAGTGGTTAGTGTGTGGAATGAACTGACAGAGGAAGTGGTGAAGGCAAGTACAGCTACAACATTTAGAAGACATTTGGATAAGTTCATGAATAGGAAAGGTTTGGAGGGATATGGGCCAAGTGCAGGCCAGTGGGACTAGATTAGTTTGGGAACATGGTGAACATTGACTGGCTGGACCGAAGGGTCTGTTTCCATGCTGTGTGGCTCCATGGTTTAGATCGCTGAAAGGCAAAGCAGGTTTTGTGGGCTGATGGAGCAGATTCTGCTCCTCTAACTTTTGGACCAGGGCTTAAACTCCGGCCTTCTGATAGGAGTGTTACCACTACACTTCAAAAACAGAGACCACACAATGCCAGGAGGATAAAATTGATGAAATGGGGTTTGTTATTGTGACTACACTTGCAAACAGCACCAGTGGGAACCAAGTTGTGGTACAAATTAACTTTACCTCAGACTCTAGGTGGGGCAGAGTGAAAACACAAACATCCCCTTAAGTGATTACTCAGGATTTGTGCGCATAAAGCCCAACTGTTTTGAAAAGGGAGGGCATGAATTCAGCAAGTCAGTGGATGCACAAAACCCACAGAAAGCCGACATGACAAACCAATTCCAACTCTGAGAACAGATAGCTGTTCATATGCTGCATGAAAAACAGTCCAACCCCAGAGGGCAGATGCTCCCTGTCAAACAAACAATGCCATGTAGGAATATTTAAAATCTTATGAAAGATTACATTACTAGCCCCGAGAAGCCAAAAATATACCACTCAATCAATTCATATTTTCAGTCCCAGGAATTACTCTACTTTCTGACTCCATTTACCTAAATCATTGATATTTCTCCCCCACAGAATTAAACAGCCGGACTTCTTTAATGACTCTCTCAACTCTTGCATGGTTTTAGCAAACAAACAATTAGTTTCATTTTTCAACCACTTTAATCAAACACTGTGTCGCTTCAAATCACTCTTGGTCTGTTATCTAAATACAGAATACTTCAGCTCGATTATCCTATGATTTTGTGAGACCCTAAAATGGAGATTAGAACTTCGCAAAACTCATTTATGGGATGACAGGGATGAAAGAACCAAGAGTAAAAACAGTGACCAAATTCGGGTAATTGACGTTTTGCCAGCATAAAGTCAGACAGCATAGAATGAGGCCATTCAGTCCATTCTCTTCACTGACTCCACATGTTTAGATCTTAATTAGGAGTTTATTAACAAGTATCTTACCACAGGACTTATGAAAAAATATCAATATTCCACATGCTCTGAATTATCATTGCCTACACTATATTTAAAAAAAAATATATAAAGGAGACTCTTCAGCCCATGATGTTTGTGCTAGTTTTTGGAAAGAATTCTCCAACTACTCACATTTACCCAGCCTTTTGCCATGGCCCTGCAATATTTTTTCCAAGTACTTATTCACATCGTTAACAGAAGTCCTTAAGTCTTTTTCCAAAGCCATTAAGTACTATGTTCCTAATTGCAACCCTGATATCAAGATGGTACCATTGAGCCCCAGCCCTTCCTCAACTGTGGTGTTCAGAAACAGACAACACTCCACTGTATCAGAGATAATGGGAACTGCAGATGCTGGAGAATCCGAGATAACAAAGTGTGAGGCTGGATGAACACAGCAGGCGGCAGCATCTCAGGAGCACAAAATTGCTGTGTTCATCCAGCTTCACACTTTGTTATCTTGAACACTCCAGTGTAGACTGAATCAGTGATTCATGTAGAATTAACATGTTTTTCCTTCATATTTTGTGTTTCTATTTCCAACAATGTCTAAAAGAAAATTCTAATAAATGAAATGATCATAATATCCTGTCCGTATAGAAGATGATTTGTGTTTAAAAACAGCTCCAATTTCCACAAAAAAAACATAAGCATCTTCAGTGACCCCAAGCTTCTTATTACTCTGCTGCATGAGTGCAGATTTGTTGGAGCCTTCACCTAGTGAGAGAGAATCAGGAGGTATGGTACAAACACAAAAGTTTGAGGTACAGATACAGGGTTTAATTTAGAAACAAAAACAAGCTGGAGCAGGCCAGCTGGCCTCCTCCTGTTCCTACGTAAATCAATAGCGTTTGATGCTGGTCTCACTCATGCAAGAGGAGCATAATGTTGTATTCAAGCTTCTGCCTAGTGATTTACACATGGATGTTCAAATGATAAAAACTTTCATTGGCAAGGTAATTCCTAGATGACAATACATTCAAGATAACAACTGGGTGGACAAACCAGGAGAGATTAAAAGGATTTGTTCCCACATGTTATGAAATGCAAAGTTATCGTTACGTTCCAGGTTAAAACCACTACCTTTTATTTAGAAAATGAAAAGACTGTGAATCCTGGGTACAGCACATCATTGAAAATATAAATAATTTAAAATTTTGGATTAGGTTAATCAATGAACTGAGAACAAAAGGAGGTTCAAATTTGGCACTTTAAAAGCTTGTGTGTTTCAAATATCAACTCTTAGTTAGAAAAGCTTTACAAAAACCCTTCTGGAAGTCTGATCACAAAAAGGTCAGCATTGGTAAACACTGCAGGATATTACTATCCTGTAATGGATGATCAACCAGAACAGAGTGCCAAGCAGTCTGTGGCCAGTGTTCTGCACAATAGGTTTACATTTGAAATGTTTCAGATTTGGGTTATCCTGCAAAAACACACACACGCACGCACACACACCACATACGAAACAGAGCACACCTAACAGCATCTGTTTACAGAACGTAGTAAATGTTTCATGTCTTATGACTCTTCTTCAGAAAAACCCTCCCTTCAAGAATAAAACACTGGACCTTTTCAAAGGTAATGAAAAATCAGGACAGTTTATTGAAAACAGCTCACTGAATGAAGTTAATAGAACAGCAGCTATCCACATGTCTGATGTACTAACAGGTCCACCTTATGATGATTGGACACCTCCTGGCACCATTAGTTTCTTATTTTATTCATTTTTTCAACCCATATTTAACCACAATTTCTCCCAAAAATGTTATATTACTGGCTTAGGTACCAGGCTACAACATACGGGGCAGTCGGTGGGTGAAGCAAAGATTCCCTCAGTTCATGACCTGGATTCCAATTCAACTCAGTCTAGCAGGAGGTTCCTAAAAAAAACCACACACAAAAACCCTTAGACTATATAGCTTGTGCATGAGGGGAAATAGGACGAGGGACAGATAGACAAAGACAGAAGCTCCACCCTCTGAGTCTCAAACTCAAAATGCAATCATTGGTAGTTATGAGTTGAGTGAATTTTGGAAATATTCTAATGCACAAAACTGTGACTATAACCTTAAAAGTTCAAGTTAATTAACACAACAAAAAAAAAAATCCTGCTTCTACAGTCCTACCTTTCCTCCCACCAATGGGTCCATTTGTCACTGCACACTCTCAGTGATCTTTGGGTGACTGAATGCAGTTCATTGGCTATATTCCAGAAACTTTCATAAAACAAGGCATCTTATGTCTAAGCTATGAAAAAAAATACCAGTTACTATCAGAGTTCAAGTGACTGAAAGCAAGTTTGGCCTTTGACAGGGAATGATTAGATTGCAGCATCTCAATTATTCTGAACAGGCAAGAAAAGGCTTTGTTTCCACAACACATCCATTAAAAAAGTCAGCGCTGTTAATATTACTGTTGGAAGTATCAACCAGGGCTGTGCAACATTCCAGAATGGGACTTGCACTCATGACCTAACTCAGACATGACAATGTTATGTGCTGAGTCTCAGCTAACAACTAATTAAACCATGGTTTCAATGAAACCAGTGCTTACAATAAAAAAATTCGTTGAGAAATTAAAAACTAGAACATCTCAGATACGAAATGCAAACCAAATTGGTGAAGGTAAACTTGACAATGTCAGGTTCTCAGCTACAACAGAAAAACTGCTTCTGTTCCCTGATGATTTCTTCACTCTGCAGAAAAAGAGTCAACAACATGTATTTATCTTTGAGGAGTGGCCCAGCACCGTCAAATCTGTCAGTTAAACATAATGCTAATGAAACACAGTCATTTTCTGTTTGAAAAGATATTATTTGATCAGATCTAGATCCACTGCAGAGGCACCACTTCCTCAAATTTATATAATCTACACCTGTTAAACTTAATCCATCTTACTTCCAGTCTAAATTACTTTCCGAGTTACACACTGTCTGATAATGGGGCTGGAACACAACAAGATTAACTTCATTAGTACTCAGGGCCCTAAACATTAAAGCCTAGTACACATTGACAATTCAAATATGCCCTCAGATGTGCTCAATATTGACAGAGGAGAAAAAAAATGACAAAGGTCATCAGTAATTGCATCTGCCTCATCAAAGCAGAGGAAGAATAACAACATTTCAGGGCACAGTATCTGATGTATTACCCACAACTAGCAAGCATGTTATTCATTAAGTACATTTCAAAATATTCAATGACCACAATAAGAAGACTTCTAGGAAATAAAGCATGAGATGTGGGCACCACTGACCAGGCCAGAAACTATTATCCCTAACCTCACTCGCTGTGGGGAAGCGGATGGTGAACTGTCTTTTTGAACCACCGCAATCGCTTTAATGTAGATCCTCCTAACAGCATTGTGTGGTGTAAGTTTCACGATTTTGACCCAGCAAATGGAGGTACAACAAGGTATTTTCAAGTCAGGATGGTGAGTGGTTTGGAGGGGAATTTCCACAGACTTACTGCCCTTGTTTTTCTAGGATGAAGTGGAAGGCAATTGCAATTTAAGCTTAGGATACCCAGAGCAGATTGGAGGAAGGCAATTCGTACATTCTGGCTCAAAACATGGAAGAAGGATAAGTGTAGCAGTGACAGGTCAGACAGTTTAACCTCAGTGAGGAGGAAACTTGGAGAAATAATAATCCACTTGAAAGTTTTGAAAATGGTGACTTGGGCCAGCGTGGATTAATAAAGTCAGCAAAAAAAAATGGTTCAGGCCAAACAATGTTTGACTAACTTGTATCAGTGATAATGGGAACTGCAGATGCTGGAGAATCCAAGATAACAAAGAGTGGAGCTGGATGAACACAGCAGGCCAAGCAGCATCTCAGGAGCACAAAAACTGACGTTTCGGGCCTAGATCCTTCATCAGAGTGCCTTCATCAGAGGGTCTAGGCCCGAAATGTCAGCTTTTGTGCTCCTGAGATGCTGCTTGGCCTGCTGTGTTCATCCAGCTCCACATTTTGTTATCTTTGACTAACTTGGTTGCATTTTTTTGAAAATGTAAAATGGACAGTGAAGGTACACTGTCTATTTCAACTTTCAAAGATACTTCATACAGTCTCATGCTTAATAACAAAGTTGAAGTTCATGGGAGGGGAAAAAAAAGTGTCAACGTGAATATAAAATAGACTTGAACTGTTGACCTGAAGGCAGATGCATGGGTATTGGGATCTTGCGAATAGTCAAAGTGTTGTGACCTGATACTAGAGGATAGGGAAGGAGGTAGTTCCCAAGTATTCCTCAACCAAGGCAAACCAGCACTGTTGCATTAATCCAATCCACACTAATCAGCTAGCTCACTGAGGTTAACAGGCCCACACAAAATTGGCTAAGGGATTTAAAAAAGAGTAAATTGCTGCTTTTTCAGATTGGAAGGAGGGAAATAATGTAGTATCTAGGTTTCGTACTAGGAGGACTCCTGTCTTTAAATTTACACT
Source organism: Stegostoma tigrinum (assembly GCF_030684315.1). NCBI lineage: Eukaryota > Metazoa > Chordata > Chondrichthyes > Orectolobiformes > Stegostomatidae > Stegostoma > Stegostoma tigrinum. The sequence goes on from NC_081367.1 coordinate 55,376,419, forward strand.
AACAACTTAGACTTAGGGAGATGAGAGACAAATCTGGAACTTAAAGATGAGAAAAACTGGGGAATGCAATAAAAACATTGGGGATAATGGTGGTAGGCTTCAAGAGGACACACTGGTTGAATGTGCAGACACATGGTGGATGAAATTTAACAGCAAAGTACATGGTGATAACAGGTGATACGTTTTGGTGAGGAGGAGGAGAAACAAGACAATTAAAACTGCATACTTCTAAAGAGAATTGAAAATAATACACATTCTTTATGGAACTTTGAAGGCAGAAATTAGCAAAGCAGTTCCTGCAGCAAAACTCACACTGGAATACCATGTTCATGTTAGGAAAAACAAGACAACTTTGGAACGAGTACAAAAATGATTGACTGCAACATTTCCAATATTGGGCAGCTACAGCTATGTGATACATTGGAAAAGCTGGGACTGTTCCTTTTGGAGGACAGATGGCAATGAAGAGATTTGCCAGCATTGTTCAAAATCATGAAAGATTTCATTTAAATAATTAAAAGGAGAATTTGCTTCCAATGATTGAAGGGGCAGTAATCAGTGGACGCAAACTTAAAGGGCATTAACAAAAGAACCAAAGGCCAAAAAAAATTGATTGGGATGGGGAATGCATGGTCTATTGTAGTAGGATTCACAAATTGACGGATATGAGATTGCCAGCACTGACTCAATGGGTCAGTTGGCCTCTCAGTGCTTTAAGATTCTATAACCAGATAGCTATTTGTACCTGAACTGGAATTTTGTGGCTATGTAAAGACACTTTGTTCATACTTTTCATTTTGCACTTATCAGGACAATTGGCAAGAAATACTGAGTAAAGGGAAACAGTATTCTTATGCTAGATAACAAGGTGTGGAGCTGGATGAACACAACAGGCCAAGCAGCATCAGAGGAGCAGGAAAGCTGACGTGATGAAGGGTCTAGGCCCGAAACATCAGCTTTCCTGCTCCTAACATGTTGCTTGGCCTGTTGTGTTCATCCAGCTCCACACCTTGTTATCTCAGATTCTCCAGCGTCTGCAGTTCCTATTATCTCTGACAGTATTTTTATGCTGTATGAGAAGAACATACAGATTGTTCGGGAAGTGAACTTAAATTGACAGGGGCATTACAATGGAGAAGGCACCAGTTGAATAATGATTTGCATGATGACTGTCGGGTAACTGCCAAGTTTTGTTTAAATTTATACTGGACACATTGCAAGCCAAAGGAATGAACCAATCTGAACCAATGACCAGAGAATGGCTGCCAACTATTTTGCTGAGTTGAAACCAGTGCAGTGAATGTAACCTCATCCCGCCCCCTTTACCTGTCCGTCCTCCCTGGACTGACCTGTAGAACATAGAACATAGAACATAGAACAATACGGCGCAGAACAGGCCCTTCGGCCCTCGATGTTGCGCCGACCTGTGAACTAATCTAAGCACCCCCCCCCACACTATCCCATCATCATCCATATGCTTTTCCAAGGACTGTTTAAATGCCCCTAATGTGGCTGAGTTAACTACATTGGCAGGCAGGGCATTCTACGCCCTTACCACTCTCTGAGTAAAGAACCTGCCTCTGACATCTGTCTTAAATCTATCACCCCTCAATTATGCTATGCCCCCTTGCACAAGCTGAAGTCATCATCCTCAGAAAAAGACGCTCACTGTCCACCTTCTCAAATCCTCTGATCATCTTATATGTCTCTATTAAATCCCCTCTTAGCTTCCTTCTCTCCAATGAGAACAGACCCAAGTCCCTCAGCCTTTCTTCATAGGGCCTGCGTTCCAGACCAGGCAACATCCTGGTAAATCTCCTCTGCACCTTTCCCAATGCCTCCACATCCTTCCTGTAATGGGGCGACCAGAACTGCACGCAATATTCCAAGTGAGGCCGCTCTAGTGTTTTGTCCAGTTGCAGCATGACATCACGGCTCCGGAACTCAATCCCTTTACCAATAAAACCTAACACACCATAAGCCTTCTTAACAGCTCTATCAACCTGGGTGGCAACTTTCAGGGATCTATGTACATGGACACCAAGATCCCTCTGCACATCCAAACTATCAAGAATCTTTCCACTGACTCAGTATTCTGCCTTTCTATTATTCCTCCCAAAGTGAATCACCTCACATTTATCCGTATTAAACTCTATTTGCCACCTTTCAGACTAATTCTGCAGTCCTATCTCCTTCCTACCTCCCCATCTACGCCCAACTTTACTGGCTCCATCCCCATCTCCTTGGCTAGTCTGACTCCTCTCCATCTATCTTCTCCTCTGTCCATCTTCTATCCACCAACCCCCCTCCCTATTTATTTCAGAATTCCCTTCCCTCCCCCATTTCTAGGCCCAAAACATCAGCCTTCCTGCTCCTCTGATGCTGTTTGGCCTGCTGTGTTCATCAAGCTCTGTACCATGTTATCTCAGATTCTCCAGTATCTGCAGTTCCTACTGTCTCTGAAACAATTTTAACACCACTGCGAAGCCTCTTCTAAGGATGGTACCCTGAAGACGTTACCCTCCTCCCTCTGGAAAAACCTCAGTGGATCTCACCCCCACTGCAACCCTCTCAGAATCTCTTCGGCCTTGAAACTGCTCGACCATGTCCTGAAGCAAACCAGGCACTGCAGCCACATTCACCTTTGTCCCCCTCTACCCACACATGAACAAATACTGCTCACGCTTGGATGTTGAACAGTTTTTCCACTGCCTCCGCCTCCGTGCTTACTTCTTCAATCGTGAGCCTAACCCTCCCTCTACTGACCCCTTCTCCACCTCCAACACACCCCCTCCTCCTGGACACCTCCCCAAGGACCCGCGGACAAGGGAGGCGCAGTTGTAGTATGGCACACTCATCTCTACATCACCGAGGCCAAACGCCTCCTCCTACCACTCCCTTGATCATGGCCTCACCCCCACCTACCAAACCAACATCTCTCCTACCTACTAACCTCATCCCATCTCCTTGACCCGTCTGTCCTCCCTGGACTGACCTAACCCCCCACCTACACTCACCTTTACTGGCTCCATCCCCACCTCTTTGACCTATCTCCTCTCCACCTATCTTCTCCTCTATCCATCTTCTATCTACCTCCCCTTCTCTCCCTATTTATTTCAGAACTCCCTTCCCCTCCCCCATTTCTGAAGGAGGGTCTAGGCCTGAAATGTCAGCCTTTCTGCTCCTCTGATGCTTCTTAGCCTGCAGTGTTCATCCAGCTCTACACCTTGTTATATCAGTGAATCTACGTGTTCTTTTTGTCTGCAAGACACAAGGCTTAGTATATTAACATAAGTAGCTTCCATAAAACACAACTGCACCACACTACAAGGCCGACTGACTTTGCAGAAACAAGAGAAAGAACATCTAGACACACTGTGCCTATTTCAACAAAACAAAACAAGGCAAGAGACAGGCAAACCTGGAAAGAACAGTCCAAATTAATTTTGGAAGAGAGTTGATTATTTTCACATTTGACATTGACACCCAACTCACCAGCACATGGCTATTTAGTTCATAACATCAGCCAAGTCCAAGTAACCTCTTCACTAGTCTCAAGTCAGGAAGTTCCTGGCTCACATATTTATTCCTGATTAAGATTTACTTGGATTGACTCCGTTGGAACTACACTTCAACCAAGATTCAACACATTCAAGAGTCATTTTGAGTTAACACCATGTAAATGACAGGAGTCATATTCCCCAACTGTGACTGTCCATCCCTAAATCTCTGTGGAGAAAGTGATGGTGAGCTGCCTTTTTGAACTACTGCAGTCCCTGCACATTGGGACGGCCACAGCGCTGTTAGGGCACAAGTGGCAGGATTTTGATCCAGGAACACTGAAGGAACAGTAATATATTTCCAAGTCAGGATGGGGAGTGGCTTGGAGTAGAACTTGCAGGTGATGTTCTCATTTATTTGCTGCCCTTGGCCTTCACAATGCTGGAGGTCGCAGGTTTGGAAGGTGATGTCTCAGGAGCAATTGAAGTCCTGCAGTGCATCTCATACATCCATTGCTTCTCAAATCACAGCTCTGCAATCAGTTCCACTCTCACTCACTGAGACAGCTGACTGAAATGTTTTTAACCCCCCCCCCCCCCGCATATATTGCGAGCTCGATCAGAATATATATTGTCAAGAGATAAATTCATTATTTACAAGAAACCAGTGTTGGAAACAGATTGTTGGTAAAGTGTTGGAAAAGGTTACAAGAGATAGAATTTACAATCATCTAGAAAAGAATAAATTGATTAGGGATAGTCAGCACGGTTTTGTGAAGGGTAGGCTGTGCCTCACAAACCTTATTGATTTCTTTGAGGTGGTGACCAAACAGGTAGATGAGAGTAAACTGGTTGATGTGGTGTATATGGATTTCAGCAAGGCATTCGATAAGGTTCCCCACAATAGGCTATCGTACAAAATGCGGAGGAATGGGATTGTGGGAGATATAGCAGTTTGGATCAGAAATTGGCTTGCTGAAAGAAGACAGAGGGTGGTAGTCGATGGAAAATGTTCATCCTGGAGTCCAGTTACTAGTGGTGTACCACAAGCCTCGGTGTTGGGTCCATTGCTGTTTGTCATTTTTATAAATGACCTGGATGAGGGCGTAGAAGGATGGGTTAGTAAATTTGCAGACGACACTAAGGTCAGTGGAGTTGTGGATAGTGACAAAGGAAGTTGTAGGTTGCAGAGAGACACAGATAAGCTGCAGAGCTTGGCTGAGAGGTGGCAAATGGAGTTTAATGCAGACAGGTGTGAGGTGATGCACTTTGGTAGGAGTAACTGGAAGGCAAAGTACTGGGCTAATGGTAAGATTCTTGGTAGTGTAGATGAGCAGAGAGATCTCGGTGTCCATGTACACAGATCCTTGAAAGTTGCCACCCAGGTTGACAGGGTTGTTAAGGAGGCATACAGTGTTTTAGCTTTTATTAATAGAGGGATCGAGTTCCGGAACCAAGAGGTTATGCTGCAGCTATACAAAACTCTGGTGCGGCTGCACTTGGAGTATTGTGTACAGTTCTGGTCACCGCATCATAAGACAGCTGTGGAAGCTTTGGAAAGGGTGCAGAGGAGATTAACTAGGATGTTGCCTGGTATGGAGGGAAGGTCTTACAAGGAAAGGCTCAGGGACTTGAGGCTGTTTTCATTAGAGAGAAGAAGGTTGAGAGGTGACTTAATTGAGACTAATAAAATCATCGGAGGGTTAGATAGGGTGGATAGGGAGAGCCTTTTTCCTAGGATGGTGACGGCGAGCACGAGGGGGCATAGCTTTAAATTGAGGGGTGAAAGATATAGGACAGATGTCAGAGGTGGTTTCTTTACTCAGAGAGTAGTAAGGGAACGGAACACTTTGCCTGCAACGGTAGTAGATTCGCCAACTTTAAGTACATTTGAGTCGACATTGGACACACATATGGACGTACATGGAATCGTGTAGGTTAGATGGGCTTCAGATTGGTATGGCAGATCGGCACAACATCAAGGGCCGAAGGGCCTGTACTGTGTTGTAATGTAACGTTCTATGTTCTATGTTCTACCAAGCAGTGAAGATTTCCCATCTTTGTACTCCCACAGAATAGAGGGTTTAATGAACTCAAAGACCCAGACAATGTGGTGGGCTGTAGAAAGTTGACTCAGCCTCTGGTATCTGCCAGATGTTAATCTCCAAACTCCATTCATGAGGATTGCCTGGGACAACTTTCAAACCTGGGGTCTAACTCAGACTCATTCAGCCATCAGCTCCATCCAGAAGCTGCAGTTATAGGTGATATGTTACCCTCTATCCTCAGGCCCTACCAAAAAGGCTTTTGAGATGATACCTCAACACAAACTGTTCAATAAAAATAGAACCCATGCTAGCCAAGGCAAAATAGTACATTGGATCCAAAATTGACCTAAAGACAGAAAGCAGAGTGTGACTGTAGACAGGGGTATTTCTGTGCGTGGAAGCCTGTTTTTATTAGGGTTCCTGAGGGCACTTGCTGTGTGTGGTTAACATTAATGAATGGACTTAAACGGACGGATCTGATCAAAATGTTTGTCGATGACAAAAGATTGATAGGATGGAAAATAGTAAGGAGGATAACTAAACTGCAGGAGGATATCAACAGACTGGTCAAGTGGGCAGAGTAATGGACAAATGGAAAGAAACCTGGAAAAATGAGAGACAATACTGTTAGGGAGAGCTAAAAGGCAAGGGATTACACTGTAAATGGTAGGGCCCTGGAAAGTACTGAAGATCAATGGGACTTTGATGTGCATTTCCATAGATTCCTGAATGTAGGAGGGCAGGTAGTTAAAAGGTGACTTAGAAGGTATATTGAATACCTTGAATGCATCTCTCGTATTTCCTGCAACTCATCCCTCATACCCACTCCCCGCAATAACAACCAAAACAGAATCCACCCCACGCCCTTGTCCTCAGGTAACACCCCATCAATCTCCGGATCCAATGCATCATCCTCCAGCACTTCCGCCATCTGCAATCTGACCCCACTATCGAAGATATTTTTCCCTCTCCATCCTTATCTGCCTTCTGGGTGGGACTACTCGCTCTGTGACTCCCTTGCGCACTCCACACTCCCCATTAGCCCCACCACACCCGGCACTTTCCCCTGCAACCGCAGGAAGTGCTACACCTGCCCCTACACCTCCCCTCTCACTTCCATCCCAGGACCCAAGAAGACTTTCCACATCAAACAGACGTTCATCTGCACATCTGCTAATGTGGTAGACTGTATCCGCTGTCCCTAATGTGGCCTCCTCTACATAGGGGAAACCAAGCAGAGCCTTGGAGACTGCTTTGTGGAACACTTACGCTCGGTTCACGACGAATGACTGCACCTCCCAGCTGCAAACCATTTCAACTCGTCCTCCCACTCCTTTGATGACATGTCCATCCTGGGCCTCCTCCAGTGCCACAATGATGCCACCTGAAGGTTGCAGGAATATTCCGTTTGGGAACCCTGCAGCCCAATGGTATCAATGTGGACTTCACAAGCTTCAAAATCTCCCCTCCCCCCAAAACTGGCCCAGCTCGTCCCTGCCTCCCTAACCTGTCCGTCCTTCCTCCCACCTATCCACTCCTCCCACCTCCCAACCTCATCCCCATCTCCTTGACTTGTCTGTCCTCCCTGGACTGACTCACCCCCACCCTAACTCCCCAACTACACTCACCTTTACTGGTTCCATCCTTGCCTCTTTGACCTGTCTGTCTCCTCTTCACCTGTCTTCTCCTTAATCCATCTTCCATCCGCCTCCACCTCTATTTATTTCAGAACCTCCTGCCCCTCCCCCGTTTCTGAAGAAGGGTCCAGACCTAAATGTCAGCTTTCCTGCTCCTCTGATGCTTCTTGGCCTTCTGTGTTTATCCAGCTCCACACCTTATCTTATATTGATACCTGCCTTTATTAGACAAGGGATGGAATGAAAGAGCAGTGAGGTCATGCTGGAACTGGATGAAACACTGATTAGGCCACAACTAGAATACCATCTGCAATTTTGGTCACTTCTTTACAGGAAATATATAGTTGCACTGAGGTGCTGAGGAGACTTAACAGGATACTGTTTGGGCTGCAGGGTCTGAGCCATGAGGAATGAATGGATGGACTGCTGCTCCAAGGAAAACAGCCCCAAATATTAAAGGTGGATACAAGAGGGTGTAGAAGATTACGGGAGCATTAGATAGAAACACTGCCTTTCTACCCAACTTATTAATACAGCGGTTAATAACCAGGGGCATAGCTTTGAGATAAGAGGTAGAAAGCCAGGAGAACTGTTCGGGTGAACTTCTCATTTACACAAGGGTTTCACAGATTCATGTAGTACAGAAAAGGCTCTTCAGACCATCCAGTGTTCTAATTCCAATTTCCTAAACTTGGCATAGACCCTTGAGTGTTAGGAGTCTGGAATTCACTATAAGAAAGGGTGGTCAAGTCAGACACTGTTGTAACATTTAAGCCGCATTTTACATATTCACTTGTGTGCTTATAAGCTCCAGCGCAATGGGCCCAAAGCTGGAAAGTGCAGTCAGATCGTTGTTGATGAGCGCGAACATGATAGGTCAACAGCCCCTTTCCATGCTGTTAACATCTATGACATTTACACTAAGTCTCACTCTGTGCTTGCTGAATAACATTGCTCAATTGGGAGCCAAAGTCTTGATGTTAAAATTCTCATCCCGCTTTTCAAATCCCTCCATTGTATCACTCCTGTCCACCTTGCCAATCTTCAACATCACCACCTCCAGATCTCTGCACTCGTCCTATTTTGGTCTCTAATTTTATAATTGCTCCACGATGAACATCTCTTCAGCTGCCAAAGTCCAATCATGTTTAAGTATTCCCTCCCTCACTTTCCCTCCTTAAAGACAGTCCATTCAATTTAGCTCCTTGAGGAATCTCTGCTCACTTTTCCTAATAACTTGTGTTTCATGGTTCACAAAATGTTCAAATAAAATTTGATCATCTTATTACTTTAAAGGCACTGTAGCAATTCAAGTTATTGTCATGATTACAACATGTTTAAACACAGCAATCTGGTCAGGAGTCACATGTGATCATTTCAAAGTTAGATTGATTAGTATTGCATCAAAAATGTCCTGAACATCCTGGTGAAGTCAACACAGTGTGGAGCTGGTGGAACATAGCAGGTCAGACAGCAGCAGAGAAGCAGGAAAGTCAACATTTCAGGTTGTGATACTTCATCAGGACTGTCCTTACCCAAAACATCGACTCTCCTGCTCCTCTGATGCTACCTGAGCTACTGTGTTACTCCAGCTCTACACTGTATTGACTGACTCCAGCATCTGCAGTTCTTGCTATTTCCGACATTCTGGTGAATCCTTGTCCATGCCCCCGGGTTACTCATTCAGTACTGCTGAGGTAAGCTCTAGCCCTGAGCTACCCAACTAACAACTAGTTGCCACAGAACACCCAAAGCAGCTGACTGCTCTGACATCAGGAGCATCCTGTCCAGATCCTGATTTAATTGAGCTCACACAGGGCACCAGCCTATACACAAACCCTCCTTCACTTCTCTGACACACATTCAACCCTTGGGGCAACGACAACCCTGTTTAAGTTTCAATATCAACACCTCTTAAATAGGGTGATAGAGTACCCTCCTTCCCACTCCCCTGCCAGCGGGATACTTCCCAGCCCCTGTGCTCTGCTAGCTGAGGGCTCAGGCTAAAGCTCAGCTGAGGAAAATAAAGCTCAGTTATAGCGACTGAGAATCCAGACGCAGACTGTGACAGTCGCTCACACTTCAGGCTTCCTATAATTACAGACAGGATAAAAGTAGAAACGGAAAAAATAAAACCGCTTTTAAACATCGGCACTTGGGAGGAAGCCGAGATATAACATACAGGACACGAGTTCAGCCAATTCACAAACTTCTAACCCTGTGGAAGAGAGCAAATCCAGCAAACCTTCCCCCTTCATGCTTTCCTGAACAGTTCAACAGCAACAGTTTATTCAGTCCTCTGCGTTATCAGTACCTTATAATAGGCCAACTGTAAGTAGTTATAGACGATACGTTTCTGGAACTCATGTGCAACCTCCTCACTGACCCTATACATAGAAGCTGGACCCATTCGCCGTGACTCACACTCCTGGATACAATGAGCTCTTCTTAAGATAACTGCAAAGGACACGAGATTGGGTTCGGCTGCTTCCTGGAGTATGTGCTGCTTCTCACACTGCAGCCGGCACTGTACTTTAATACTCCTGTATTGTGTATAGCTGCGAGTAGCCTCTTCCATGTAGTGAACAACACCTTCCCAATCATTTCTGTAATACGCCTGGATTCCCTCCTCATACAGCAAGTCAAACGGTTTCAGCACTTCCTGACATTGCACAGTACAAAGGGACAGCGTGATCAGAAATGTTCTCATCATTGTCTCTTTGCCCCTCCACCCATTCACTCCAGAACTGCTTCTGATTCTGTGCAGCTTGTTAAATACACTATTGAGCCCAAACCAAATCAACTCCGAGAAATAGATGCAATTCAGGCCGATTAATCATTTCCAGATGGTAGCTATTCAGAGCTCTCAGGCAAGAATCCCTGCCATCTAGATGCAGGAATGTCAGATTCTAACAGTAACCAATCTCCCAAACAGTGAACAAAAGATTTGACAGAGAAATAGGCCAAGGCGGGGAGGGGGGAGGGGGTGTTATATTGAAGGGAAAACTTAAATTGATTAGGGTGGAATGAGAGAGATGGGGCACATGGAGAATTTTTTTTAAAGGCTTGTTTAAGTGAATGAACGGATGGAGGAATCTGAGTGACAATAAGGGGAAAGCTGCTGGAGAAGCATTAAGGAATAAGCCCACATAGGACAGAGGTGCAGGCTGAAGGCTAAGCTATAGAAAATCATAAAGCAAATCAGGTTTTTTTTGGGGGGGGTGAGGGGGTTTTATCTGAAAATTCTTTCAATGTACAGCAGAGGTGAATAACCAAGCGAACAGTTTCAATGTGAGGAGTAGGGGTCAGAGAGGATTTGAGTGAAACAAATTTCACCCGGAAGATTGTGGGTATCTGGAACTCAGGCTAGAAGTGTGTTAGAGAAAGCAACCCTCAAACACCTGAAAAATTATTTAGATAAACACTTGAAATGCCGTCATGTGCAAGTCTACAGGCCATGTGCCGAAAAATGGGATTCAAATGGATGGGTGTTTGATAACCAGCATAGAGACAATGGGCTAAAGGGCCTCTTTCCATACTGTAAAAATGTTACGACTCAATGACAGACATCAATCTGTTTAATTTTAAGACTTTTGTTTGCAATCTGATGGAGAATTATGGTCTAAAGATTTATCCGCACCATTCCAGTTTTACTGCAAATAGCAGCCTCCAAGACACTTTCAGGGACAGGTATGACCTACGAATTGGGGAACCCTAACCCCCTACCCGGGCCATGTTGGCGTATGTAATCATTCAAAGGCTTCTTAAATGCCTCAATTGAACCTGCCTCCACACATTTCCAGGCAGTATGTTCCCAGACCTTAACCATATGTTGTGTTTAAAAGATTTTCACACACCACATTTACTTTGTTTGCAATCAGTTTATTCCCTCTCATTCTTCATTCTTTTATGAACATAAACAGTTTCTCCCTATCTACTCTATCCTCTACCCAAACTTCTCTCAAATTTCCTCTTACTCTTATCCATTCAAAGAGAAGGAGTCCAAGCCTCTCCAATCTACCCCCATAACTGAAGTTTCATTTCCCTGGAGCCATCCTTGTAAAACTCTGCTGTGTTCTCTCCGATGTGTCCACATTCCTCCTATAATGTGGCACCGAGAACTTTACAAAATACTCCAAATGAGATCTGACAAATGTCTTGTACAAGCTCAGCATCATCCCCTTACCCTCGTATTCTATCCCCTACTAATAAAGCCAAGGATATTATTTATTTTAATAACTGCTGTCTCCCTTCTCCTGCCAACTAAAAAGATATGTGCACATATATACCTGGATCCCTTTGCTCCCGTGCACACTATAGAATTGTAGCCCCTATTTTGTATTGTCTATCCATGCTCTTCTGAGCAAAAGATATCATCTCATGCTTCTCTGCATTGAACCTTATCTGCCACCTTCTGCCTCCTTCTGCCCCCTCCACCAACATGTCAATTTTCTTTTGTCCCTCTTACAGTTTACAATTCTGCCAAGTTTTATCTCATCTACAAACTTTGAAATTTTCTTCCGAATACCAAGATCTATATCAGGAAAAGCAAGGGTCCCCAGTGCCAAACCCTGAAGAACTCCACTACAAACAATTCTCCAACCTGAAAAATATCCACTATCTAGTCAGTTTGTATTCACATTGCCACTGTCTCTTGCATTCCACAAGCTATAACTTTGCCCATAAATCTGTGGTTATGGAACACCTTCTGGAGGTTTGTGTGCACCACATCAATAGTGTTACCCTCATCGCCCCTTTCTGGTACCTCTTTAAAACTCTTCAGCAAGCTAGTTAACCCAATTTCCCCTTTAGAAATCTATACTGGCTCTTCCTAACCAACCCATCTTTTTCAATGTGATTATTAATTCTATCCTAAATAATCATCTCTAGCAGCTTCTCCATCACTGAAGTCAAACTGGCTAGTCTGCCATTGCTGAATTCATTCTTACAAACATTTTAGTACAAAGGTGTGATGTTTACAATTTTCCTGTCTCCTGAAACTCCTCTGACTCTAGAGAAGATTGGAAGAATACCAGTTCTCCTGCAATTTCCACTCTTATTCCTTTCATTGTCTTTGGATACATAGCTGTTATGCTTTGTATCATTTATTAAACTTTGGGGCTAGATTTTCTCTTAAATCCTCTTTGTGCTAGTTCACTCCGTTGTGGTGATTCTCAGTGATGCTGGGATGTGATTTCTGAGGCAGAGGCAGAAATTGTCTTCTCAATCTCCTGCTCATCAATAACTCTGATGGTGAAAACACATTCTATAATTGTGAGTGATTGATAACAAAATGACAGGATTCAAATCTTTGTTGTTCTGCAGTAATGCTTTTATTGTCAGCATCCCTCATGCCTTTATTCCTTTTCTTAAGTATATTGAGGTGGACTAGTAACATTTGTATTCACATGAGAATCCCTTAAAACATCCATTTGCAAACTGTGGGCCATTGTCTGAAATTAAAATGTCCAGAACGTCATTCATTTATTTGATTCAATTCAATTGTTCTATTACAACCTCTGGATTAAAGTTGTTAATGTAGTTTACCCCAATTTACTTTGAGTAACAGTGTATAATGATGATAAAGATCTTACCTTTGAATCAAATAAATCCGTTCTTGCATTCTTCCATTGTCTTGATTGTAAAGATGATGACAACAGTTATTATTTCTTTCTCTTGGCTGTTCACAACACACAATCATTTTCAGTATGGAGTGAAGTCTTCAAGAAATCAACAGGATAATATAAGGCAGATGAAAATAAGCTATTTTCACTAGTTAGGGATTCTAGATCAAGAGGGTATAGTCTGATAATTAGGGCCCAACCATTCAGGATAGATGTTAGGAAGCACTCCTGCACAAACGAGTGGCAGAGATTTGGAACTCTCTTCCACAAATGACGGTGAATGTCAGGTTAGTTGTTAATTTTAAATCTGAGAAAGATAACTTTTTTGTTAAGCAAAGATATTAAGTGATATGGGCAAAAGGAAGGTATATGGAGTTAGGCCACAGATCAACCATAATCTAATGAATGGTAGAACAGGGTCAAGGGGCTGAATGGCCTACTGCTGTTCCTATGAATGATACCAGGCCACTACATGGGTTGTTGCTTGCCAATTTTGTAATTCACAAATGGTCTTGAAGGATCCCAAGTCAAACACTAAGAAATCACATTAACAGTGAGATATCTGCACTGTTCAAAGTCCTTGCATAGTATTGCTTTATTAGATATATAATCTGGCTAATCTTTTAGTTAGAAATTGAAGTTTAGATACACCCCACATCCTGTTCTGGTGCTTTCTGTATTTCTTGCAGCTTCCTCTCACATGCTCACAAGTGTTTATTGACTTCTGATGGGTAAACTTCAAGCTTTTCAATGAAATCTGACACATTCAATAGTGGATCATATCCCATCAGCCTCAACCTGATTTGTTGAATTATGTTCAGGTCATTGCAATCTTCTTTGTGTTCAGAACAGTGACCAACGGTCATGGTCTGTTTCTACCTTGACCTGGATTCATGTGTACCCTGTAAATTTTTTATCTATGTACATTACTGCTGAATCCTTTTTCCAAATTGTGGTTTTAGACCATTCTGACTCTATAAGTGATGTAGGGGCATGGTGAACTGATTTACAGTTTCTATCTCTTGCAAATGAAAGAGTACTGTGCCCGGTTCTGGTGAAGATGGATCAGCTACTGTTATACCTGGTAGATGTGGATCATGGTGTGGCAGGTCCTCTGTAGAGCTCAGGAGTTGTTTGACTTTGTCAAATGCTCTTTGCCAGTTGACAGTCTGACACTATTTTTGACCTCAGTGTAAAAATTGTTTCAATGATCTCTGTCAGGCCTGGTATAAACTAACCCACTTGATTCACCACCTCAACGAATCTTTGAAGTTCTGTGTTGTTCCTAGGTGGTAGAAATTCTTGAAAGGTTTTAGTTTTCTGAGGATCTACTGCGGCTCCAGTATTTCAGATATTATGTCCGAAAGAAGCATTATCTGCAATTTTGCAGACTCGTGTTTCTTGTTCAGTGTTAACCCAGTTGGCTCGATGACTGCTTTGTGATGCAGAGTGATGCCAACATATAGGTTCGATTCCTGTGCTGGCTGAGATTAACATGAAGGACTCTCCTTCTCAACCTTTCACCTGAGATGTTTGACCCTCAGGTTAAGCTACCACTGCTTGTTTATGTGTCTCATGACAGAGTAGCCTCCTTGTCTGGCAAGAATGTGATTAATTTAGTCATCACTGTTGAGGTGTTTTGGTCATTCTCCTCTTTTCTAGATTCAAATATTAGTTTCTCTTCCATGTATTGCCCAATATTATTATGCCATTTATGGCTTCCTAGTTGTTAGGCACAGTCTCTGAAACATTTTTGTCACAGACACATTTCTAAATGTTAATCAGGTAAAGCAATAACTCCCAAAATATTGTTAACTTCCTGGTGTCTTCATGCAGAAATGGTTTCCAGAATCCACTGTTCACATCCTGTTTGATGAGTAGGATATTCTTGATTGTTTTGCTAGACTATATTTTATGCAATTTGGCCATCACTAGCTAGGCCAGAATGTTTTATCCATCCATAATTGCCCTGGAAAAAGAGGTGTTGAGCTGGCTCCTTGCACCACTGCAGTTCTTACAATTTAGAGCCTGTTGAGAGGCAGGGAGTTACAGGATTTTAACACAGCAATAGTGAAGGAACAATGATATAGTTTCATGTCAGACTGGTGAGTTGCATGGAGGAGAACTTGTAGGTGGTGGTGTTCCTATGCATCTGCTGCCTGTGCCCATCAAGATAATCAATCTCAGTCACAAGTTTGGAAGGCATTGCTGAACAGGAGTCATAAATTAACGCAATGGACCTTGTAGATGGCACACTACTGATAATGTGTGTCAGTCCAGGAGGGAATGGAAGTTTATGGATAGGATCTCAATTAAGTAGGCTACTTTGCTCGGGATTATTTTGAGATTTTTGTGTGTTGTTGGAGCTGCAGTCATCTAGGCAACTGGGGAGTATTCTATCATACTCCTGACTTGTGCTTCTACATGGTGGGTGAGCTTTGGAGAGTGAGTTACTCCCACAGGAATTGTAGCTTCTGGTCTTTACTTGTAGCCACGATATTTATTTGGATGGTCCTGTTCAGTTACCAGTCAATTTCATCAACTGAAGCCATTAATGAATCTCATATTCTGGTGCAGAATTTAACTACTTTCTCCCCCTTGATTCATTCACGGGATGAGGGCATTGCTGGTTAGACCAGCATTTATTACCCATCCCTAATTACCCATAGGGCAGTTAAGAGTCAACCACATGGCTGTGGGTCTGTAGTCACATGTAGGCCAGACCAGGTAAGAATGGCAGTTTCCTTCCCCTAAAGGGCATTAGTGAAACAGAAGGGTTTTTTCCGACAATTGACAATGCATTCAAGGTCATCATTAGATTCTTATTTCCAGATATTTATTGAATTCAAATTTGACCATCTGCCATGGCAGGATTCGAACCCAAGTCCCCAGAGCATTATCTAGGCCTCTGGATTAACAGTCCAGCAATAATACCACTGGGCCATTGCCACCCTGCACAGAAGTTGTATAGGAACAACACCACCTTCAAGTTCTCCTCCAAGCCACTCGTCACCTTGACGTGGAAGTATATCACCATACCTTCAGTGTCGCTGGGTCAAAATCCTGGAGTTCCCTTCCTAATGGCATTGTGGATCAACCCATGGCAGGTTGTCTCCAGCAGTTCAAGAAGGCAGCTCATCGCCACCTTCTCAAAGACAACTAGGGACGGGCAATAAATGCTGTCCAGCCAGCAACACCCACATCCCACAAATGAATAGACAAAAAAAAGTTCAGAAATAATTTATCAATGCTAGTATACTGCCCCAAAACCTTAAGTTTTTTTTAAGTAGCCTTATGTGCAGTACCTTATCGAATATCTTTTGGAATTCCAAATATATTACATTTGCTGGTTCCGCTTTATCTATTTTGGTTATTTCCAGCACCAATAACTGTAATAAATTTATTAGGCAGTTTCCCTTCACGAAGCCACACTGCCTCTGACAAACATTAAGCTAACTGGCTTATAGTTAGCTGTTTTATTTAATCTCCAGTGGAAGATTTAGTGAGGTCACTTAGGAAATTTACAGAAATCTGTAGAAATACAACAGGGAGTGAAATGTTAGCTCAGTTTGATATGGATATAGGGTAATTAGTACTGATAAATCAATATCTTTATTGTTACACCAGAAAACAAGTGGAGATAGAAAGGGACTTTCAGTGTTAACTGGCGATTCACCTGATTGAACCTTATTAATGATAATGGGAACTGCAGATGCTGGAGAATCCAAGATAATGCAATGTGAGGCTGGATGAACACAGCAGGCCCAGCAACATCTCAGGAGCACAAAAGCTGACGTTTCGGGCCTAGACCCTTCACCAGAGAGGGCTGAAGGGTCTAGGCCCAAAACGTCAGCATTTGTGCTCCTGAGATGCTGCTGGGCCTGCTGTGTTCATCCAGCCTCACATTTCATTATCTTGAACCTTATCAAAGCACCTTTCATTCACCAGTGGAGTTGGTTTCTAAACTGGATAGGCTGACTAGATTTTGCAGAGATTATAGAAAAATAAATGCATAGCAAAAGCCAATACATACTCTGTTCCTTGGTGAACACTGCCACATTCTTATCAAAATTGACTATTGAGCGATTACTGACAAGTACCATTAAAATCAAGTGCCAATGACTTTTCAGCTTCTATTGCACTAAGTGGAATCAATATCAAGTCATGCCATCTGGGTGTGAAAATGCCCCAGCTGCAGTCAAAAAAATTCTTAATCAAGTCACAGCTAGTGTGCCTAATTGTATATTTGTATGTTATTTTTACAATGTATTGATATACAGAAACACTAAGAAAGAGCATGTAAAATTGTTTGCTTTATTCATTCACAAGTTAGACCAGCATTCATTGCTCATCATTACTGTGGGTCTGAAGTCACATGCAGGTCAGACTAGGTAAAGGCATTAGTGAATCTGATGGATTTTTCCCCAATAATTGGCAATAGATACATGGTCGTCATTGACTCTTAATTTTGGATTTTTATTGAATTAAAATTCTACAATCTGCTGTGGCAGGACTCAAACCCAGGTTCTCAGGACATTACCTTGGTCTCTGAATCAATAATCTGATGATAATACCATTAGGCCATCATTTCCCCATTTAGAAGAGTGATTTAAGCAGTTAGCTGGTATCGTAATAAACCTTGCCAAGGTGGAGTTTGGAATAGCGAGGGTATTTTACATAGGACACATTGTAGGACAAGGGCAATTGATACGAAGAACAGTGAAAGTGAAAGCTCTGGTAGAATTCACCATTCCTAATGTTAAACAGAAAATTACGATACTTCTGGGGATGCATGAATTTCTTTAGAAATTTTTGCCCAACTTCATCAACATAACTGCATTTCAAACATATTTTTCTCAAAACAGACAAAGGAAATAAACATTTAAAAACTGAATTGATGCTAATGACTTGGGTTTCATGTCATCGGTAATTCACTATGTGAATTGAGAACAGAAAAGCAGGTGGGGTACTTTTTATGAAATTGAACAATTAAGAGAAGGTTTACTCAGGAAAGAATATGCTGGGATTGTTGCTGGCTCTTAACATTTTGATATTTATGTCCATTGTGAAACACTATTATGCCCTGATCATAATCCTTTATCAAAAAATTAAAACCTTGAAATGAGCTTGTTAATTCAACCTTATATTCCTTGAAAAAGTAATATAATTACAAATGCAATTATTGAGGCCAAAACAGTTTGCAAATCAAAGATGACAAGAAATTGTATGAATCCTGCGTAAAAAAATGAATGAGGGTGAATGAATGTAAAATTTTGTGCATTTTATTGTATATATGTGTCATGTTTACACTGTGATGAAATGCATTCGGGAATGGCATTTTATATGTCTAAGGGTGGAAGCACGCAATGACTGCGTATATTTTATTTGGAATACAAAGTAGGAAAAATTGGACACCGAATTTCCAATTTGGCAGACTGGATATGGTTGAGTTTGAAAGCATGAACCAGTTGTTGTCTTTCCTGTAACTCAAGGTTTGAAAGTGGGACTGTGTGGTGTTCACTCATTGGTTAACAAGGTCATGTAAATTAAGAAAAGTTGATTTTTTTGTGTGATAAGCAGGCATCGATTGCCTTTTGGGTTGAAAATTGAACAATCCAGCGACAGTTTTCAGATAATAAAATGTGGGGCTGGATGAACACAGCAGGCCAAGCAGCATCTCAGGAGCACAAAAGCTGACGTTTCGGGCCTAGACCCTTCATCAGAGAGGGGGATGGGGGGAGGGAACTGGAATAAATAGGGAGAGAGGGGGAGGCGGACCGAAGATTTACTCTCCATCTTCGGTCCGCCTCCCCCTCTCTCCCTATTTATTCCAGTTCCCTCCCCCCATCCCCCTCTCTGATGAAGGGTCTAGGCCCGAAACGTCAGCTTTTGTGCTCCTGAGATGCTGCTTGGCCTGCTGTGTTCATCCAGCCCCACATTTTATTATCTTGGAATCTCCAGCATCTGCAGTTCCCATTATCTCTGATACAGTTTTCAGATAGTTATGTTACAGTTTGTCACAGAACTGAGAAAGGGGCGGCACGGTGGCTCAGTGGCTAGCACTGCAGCCACACAGCACTAGGGACCTGGGTTCGATTCCAGCCTCGGGCGATTGTCTGTGTGGAGTTTGCACATTCTCCCCCTGTCTGCGTGGGTTTCCTCTGGGTGCTCTGGTTTCTTCCCACAGTCCAAAGATGTGTAGGCTAGGTGGATTGGCCATGCTAAATTGCCCGTAGTGTTCAGGGGCGTGTGGGTTATAGGGGGATGGGTCTGGGTGGGATGCTGCAAGGGGCATTGTGGGCTTGTTGGGCCGAAGGGCCTGTTCCCACATTGTAGGGAATCTAATCTAATCTGTCAGACCTCAGGAAAAGCCAGCAAGTGAAGACCAGGCTGAAAACAAACACATGGTGGAAATCACAGTAGGTCAGGCAGCATCCATCAGAGAAGGCTGGAATCAAACCCAGGTCCCTGGTGCTGTGAGGCTGCAGTGCTAACCACTGAGCCACCGTGCCACCCCTCTTAGTTCAATGTTTCGAGTCTAGATGAGATTTCTTCAGAGCTGAAGTGAAGATCAAACTCTCTCTGTCCCCCCGTGCGTGGAAACAAGCCAACAATCAAAGACTCTGAATTGAAGAGCTTCCAAATCAAGCAAAGAGACAGGTCCACCTGACCTGCTACTGATTCGAGGATCTGTTTATTGGCAAAAACAGTGTTATAATACCATCAAAAGCTAAAACAACTGTGAGAAAGTCACCTCATTTCACCATTGTCTTTGGGACTTTTGATTGACAGACTTTGTTCCTTTACACTGATATTTCCTGTCTGATATTTCTGCAGAACTATCCGTCTTATTTGTTCTCTTTATGAATGCATATGCATGTTTGGATTTAAAGGGGAGCTAGCTTAAATTTGCACAGTAGAAATTAATAATCCATTCTTCTATTTGTTGAAGGATATATTTTTATAATGATTAAGCTTTTGTTGTTTATTGATAAATCTGTTGTGAGTTTGTTTTGTCCTGGACAGAAGTAAAAACCAGGCTAATCAACCATCTTGATAATTATGAATTGATCACTTATATATTTGTGACAGGTCATGTGGTAGTAGGGCTTAATTGTGAACATGCCATAATCATGTCGACATGTACCACATCTCCCCTCAATCTCCTTTGCTCTGAGAAAAACAATCCTAGATTTTTCACCCTACCCCTAGTCACTAAATTTCCACACTCAACAACCTGACTGGAAACTTTCCTCTGGACCTCCAAAGAACTCTCATATTGGCCAGATTTTATGTGGAGTTAATGTGTTCTCCCTCCCTGCCCCACAATGAGTGTCCAGTTCTGCTTGACCAGAGAGCGCTGGCCTGAACTTTGGCTCTTAATTGGCTCAGGGCCCAGCTTTTGCAACAGAAAGATCCCACTGCCAAGAGCTACCAGCCAATCGGTGGGCTGATGTCTCTTCACTGATGCCCAAAAAGGGTTTGTCAGTTGACACAGGTCAATGTCATGCTCTCGGCAGCCTAGTGAGAAGCAGGTGCAATTGGGTGGCAAAATGGATGGGAAGCTTCCTGGAGTTGGGAACACCATTGGTGGGTGGGTTCTGAATAGAGACCAGGCGAAACCTCCACTCATTTTGCCTTTTGTCAAATGACATCTTTTTAATTTCCATGGCCTGTCTTCTACCGTATTGCACACCTTCCGTTTTGTTCTTCCTCCCCTTCCTTTTTTTCAACAGCATAAACCCATCACAATTCTACCATCCTTCAGCTCTGAAGAAGGGTCATACTGGACACAGACTGTTAACCCTGCTTCTCTCTCCACATATTCCGTCAAACTTGCTGAAATTTTTGCAGTTATTTTGATTTTGCCAGCATTGGCCAGAAACTTATATTATAATTAAGCTTCCTGTCATCCCAAATATTAGAAACTTCCTGGTTCAGTGGCACACTGGGTAGCATCCCACAATTCACTGGTATCTTGTTCTCAAATGGATCATCTCTCTGTCCTTGTGAATCGGAAATCATGTCTCACAAATTTGATTGTGTTCTTTGAAGAAGTAACAAAGAGGATTGATGAGAGCAGTGTGGAGGATGTGATCAATATGGACTTCTATTAGCTATTTGACAATTTTCCTCATGGTAAACTGGTTAGCAAAGTTCGATCACGTGGAATACAGGGAGAACTAACCATCTGGAAACTGAACTAGCTTGAAGGTAGAAGGTGGTGGTGGAGGGTTGCTTTTCAGACTGGAGGCCTGTGTCCAGTGATATGCTACAAGGATCAGTGCTGGGTCTGCTGCTTTTTGTCATTTATATATAAGATTTGGATGTGATCATAGGAGGTATGGTAGTAAATTTTCAGATGACACCAAAATTGGAGGTGAAAGTGGACAGCAAAGATGGTTATCTCAGAGTACAACAGGATAATGATCAAATAGGCCAATGGGCCCCGGAGTGGCAGATGGAGTTTAATTTAGATAAATGTGATGTGCTGCATTTTGGAAAGGCAAATCAGGCCGGGACTTATATATGTAATTGTAAGGTCCTGGGGAATGTTGCTGAACAAAGAGACCTTGTAGTGTAGGTTCATAGTTCTTTGAAAGCGGAGTTACAGGTAGACAGGTTACTGAAGAATGCGTTTGGTATGCTTGCCTTTATTGGTCAGTGCAGTGAGTATAGGAGATGGGAGGTCATGTTGTGGCTCTACAGGACATTGGTTAGGCCACTGTTGGAATACTGCATGAAATTCTGGTCTCCCTACTCTAGGAAGAATGTTGTGAAACTTGAAGCGGTACGGAAAAATATTCTGGGATGTTTCTAGGGTTGGAGATTTGAGCTATAGGGAGAAGCTGAATAGGTTGGGGTTATTTTCCCTACAGCGTCGGAGGCTGAGGGCTGACCTTGTAGACGTTTATAAAATCATGAGGAACATGGATAGGGTAAATAGACAAGGTCTTTTACCTGGGGTGGGGTGGGGGGAGGGGGTGTCCAAAACTAGAGGGCATAGATTTAATGTGAGAAGAGAAAAATTTAAAAGGGGCCTAAGTGGCAATGTTTTCACACAGTGGGTGATGCATGTATGAAACAAGATGCCAGAGGAAGTGGTGGAGCCTGGTACAATTGCAACATTTAAAAGGCATCGGGATGGGTATATGAATAGGTAAGGTTTAGAGGGATATGGGCCAAATACTGGCAAATGGGATTCAATTTATTCAGGATATCTGGTCAGCATGGATGAGTTAGAACAAAAGGTCTTTTTTCTGTGTTGCACAGCCGAATGACTATGAATCTATCTTTATCTCCACCTCTATCAGCATCACATGTACCAGCATCGCCTGTACCAGCATCGCCTGTACCAGCATCGCCTGCACCAGCGCTGCCTGTACCAGCATCATCTGTACCAGCATTGCCTGTACCAGCATCACCTGTAACAGCATTGCCTGTAACAGCATCACCTGTACCAGCATCGCCTGTAACAACATAGCCTGTACCAGCATTGCCTGTACCAGCATCACCTGTACCAGCATCATCTGTACCGGCATCGCCTGTACCAGCATCATCTGTACCAGCATCGCCTGTACCAGCATCACCTGATCCAGCATTGTCTGTACCAGCATCATCGGTACCAGCATTGCCTGTACCAGCATCGCCTATACCAGCATTGCCTGTACCAGCATCACCTGTACCAGCATCGCCTGCACCAGCGCTGCCTGTACAAGCATCGCCTGTACCAGCATCACCTGTGCCAGCATTGCCTGTACCAGCATCACCTGTAACAGCATTGCCTGTAACAGCATCACGTGTACCAGCATCGCCTGTACCAGCATCGCCTGTACCAGCGTCATCTGTACCAGCATCGCCTGTACCAGCATCGCCTGCACCAGCGCTGCCTGTACCAGCACCGCCTGTACTAGCATCACCTGTACCAGCATCACCTGTAACAGCATTGCCTGTAACAGCATCACCTGTACCAGCATCGCCTGTACCAGCATTGCCTGTAAAAGCATCATCTGTACCAGCATTGCCTGTACCAGCATCACCTGTACCGGCATCTCCTGTACCAGCATCATCTGTACTGGCATCACCTGTACCAGCATCATCTGTACCAGCATTGCCTGTACCAGCATCGCCTGTAACAGCATTGCCTGTAACAGCATCACCTGTACCAGCATCGCCTGTAACAGCATAGCCTGTACCAGCATAGCCTGTACCAGCATCATCTGTACCATCATTACCTGTACCAGCATCACCTGTACAGGCATCACCTGTACCAGCATCATCTGTACCGGCATCGCCTGTACCAGCATCATCTGTACCAGCATCGCCTGTACCAGCATCACCTGATCCAGCATTGTCTGTACCAGCATCATCGGTACCAGCATTGCCTGTACCAGCATCGCCTATACCAGCATCACCTGTACCAGCATCACCTGTACCAGCATCGCCTGTACCAGCATCACCTGTATCAGCATCATCTGTACCAGCATCGCCTGTACCAGCATCTCCTGTGCAGGAAAACCTGTACCAGAAAAACCTGTACCAGCATCATCTGTACCAGCATCGCCTGTACCAGCATTGCCAGTACCAGCATCACCTGTACCAGCATTTCCTGAACCAGCATCATCTGTACCAGCAGTGCCTGTACCAGCATCGCCTGTACCAGCATTGCCTGTACCAGCATCATCTGCACCAGCATTGCCTGTACCAACATCATCTGTACCAGCATCGCCTGTACCAGCATCACCTGTACCAGCATCATCTGTACCAGCATCGCCTGCACTAGCATCGCCTGTGCCAGCATCACCTGTACCAGCATTGCCTGTACCAGCATCACCTGTACCAGCATCACCCGTACCAGCATTGCCTGTACCAGCATCACCTGTACAAGCTTCGCCTGTACCAGCATCACCTGTCCCAGCATCGTCTGTACCAGCATCGCCTGTACCAGCATTGCCTGTACCAGTAACGCCTGTACCAGCTTCACCTGTACCAGCATCTCCTGTACCAGCATCGCCTGTACCAGTATCGCCTGTACAAGCTTTGCCTGTACCAGCATCTCCTGTACCAGAATCATCTGTACTAGCATCACCTGTGCCAGCTTCGCCTGTACCAGCATCACCTGGACCAACTTCGCCTGTACCAGCATCATCTGTACTAGCATCACCTGTACCAGCATCACCTGTACCAGCTTCGCCTGTACCAGCATCACCTGTATGAGCTTCGCCTGTACCAGCATCACCTGTACCAGCATCACCTCTAACAGCATCACCTGTACCAGCATCGCCTGTACCAGCATAACCTGTACCAGCATCACCTGTGTGAGCATCACCAGTACCAGCATCACCTGCACCAGCATCACCTGTACCAGCATCGCCTCTACCAGCATCACCTGTACCAGCATCGCCTGTACCAGCATCGCCTGTACCAGCATTGCCTGACCCAGCATCATCAGTACCAGCATCACCTGTACCAGCATTGCCTGTACCAGCTTCGCCTGTACCAGCATCATCTGTACTAGCATCACCTGTACCAGCATCACCTGGACCAGCTTCGCCTGTACCAGCATTGCCTGTACCAGCATCATCTGTACTAGCATCACCTGTACCAGCATCACCTGTACCAGCATTGCCTGTACCAACATTGCCTGACCCAGCATCATCAGTACCAGCATCACCTGTACCAGCATTGCCTGTACCAGCTTCGCCTGTACCAGCATCATCTGTACTAGCATCACCTGTACCAGCATCACCTGGACCAGCTTCGCCTGTACCAGCATTGCCTGTACCAGCATCATCTGTACTAGCATCACCTGTACCAGCATTGCCTGTACCAGCATCACCTGTACCAGCATTGCCTGTAACAGCATTGCCTGACCCAGCATCATCTGTACCAGCATTGCCTGTACCAGCATCACCTGTACCAGCATTGCCTGTACCAGCATCATCTGTACTAGCATCACCTGTACCAGCATCACCTGGACCAGCTTCGCCTGTACCAGCATTGCCTGTACCAGCATCATCTGTACCAGCATCATCTGTACTAGCATCGCCTGTACCAGCATCACCTGTACCAGCATCGCCTGTACCAGCATCACCTCTACCAGCATTACCTGTACCAGCATCACCTGTACCAGCATCACCTGTACCAGCATTGCCTGTACCAGCATCGCTTGTACCAGCATCATCTGTACTAGCATCGCCTGTACCAGCATCACCTGTACCAGCATCGCCTGTACCAGCATCACCTCTACCAGCATTACCTGTACCAGCATCACCTGTCAAAGCATTGCCTGTACCAGCATCATCTGTACCAGCATCGCCTGTACCAGCATTGCCTGACCCAGCATCATCTGTACCAGCATTGCCTGTATCAGCATCACCTGTACCAGCATTGCCTGTACCAGCATCATCTGTACTAGCATCGCCTGTACCAGCATTGCCTGTACCAGCATCACGTGTACCAGCTTCGCCTGTACCAGCATCACCTGTATGAGCTTCGCCTGTACCAGCATCACCTGTACCAGCATCACCTCTACCAGCATCACCTGTACCAGCATCACCTGTACCAGCATAACCTGTACCAGCATCACCTTTACCAGCATCACCTCTACCAGCATCACCAGTACCAGCATCGCCTGCACCAGCATAACCTGTACCAGCATAACCTGTACCAGCATCACCTGTGCGAGCATCACCAGTACCAGCATCGCCTGCACCAGCATCACCTGTACCAGCATCGCCTGTACCAGCATCACCTGTACCAACATTGCCTGTACCAGCATCACTTGTACCAGTATCGCCTGTACCAGCATTGCCTGACCCAGCATCATCTGTACCAGCATCACCTGTACCAGCATCGCCTGTACCAGCATCACCTGTATCAGCATCATCTGTACCAGCATCGCCTGTACCAGCATCGCCTGTGCAGGAAAACCTGTACCAGAAAAACCTGTACCAGCATCATCTGTACCAGCATCGCCTGTACCAGCATTGCCAGTACCAGCATCACCTGTACCAGCATTGCCTGACGCAGCATCATCTGTACCAGCATCACCTGTACCAGCAATGCCTGTACCAGCAAAACCTGTACCAGCAATGCCTGTACCAGCATTGCCTGTACCAGCATCATCTGTACTAGCATCGCCTGTACCAGCATTGCCTGTACCAGCATCACCTGTACTAGCTTCGCCGATACCAGCATCACCTGTACCAGCTTCGCCCGTACCAGCAGAATCTGTACCAGCATCGCCTGTACCAGGATCGCCTGTACCAGCATCACCTGTGCCAGCATTGCCTGTACCAGCATCACTTGGACCAGCATCGCCTGTACCAGCATTGCCTGTACCAGCATTGCCTGACCCAGCATCATCTGTACCAGCATCACCTGTACCAGAATTGCCTGTACCAGCAAAACCTGTACCAGCATTGCCTGTACCAGCATCATCTGTACTAGCATCGCCTGTACCAGCATCACATGTACTAGCTTCGCCTATACCAGCATCACCTGTACCAGCTTCGCCCGTACAAGCGTCATCTGTACCAGCATCGCCTGTACCAGCATCACCTGTACCAGCATCGCCTCTACCTGCATTACCTGTACCAGCATCACCTGTCAAAGCATTGCCTGTACCAGCATCATCTATACCAGCATCGCCTGTACCAGCATTGCCTGACCCAGCATCATCTGTACCAGCATTGCCTGTATCAGCATCACCTGTACCAGCATCACCTGTACCAGCATTGCCTGTACCAGCATCACCTGTACCAGCTTCACCTGTACCAGCATCACCTGTATGAGCTTCGCCTGTACCAGCAACACCTGTGCCAGCATCACCTCTACCAGCATCACCTGTACCAGCATCGCCTGTACCAGCATAACCTGTACCAGCATCACCTGTGCGAGCATCACCAGTACCAGCATCGCCTGCACCGGCATCGCCTGTACCAGCATCGCCTCTACCAGCATCACCTGTACCAGCATCACCTGTACCAGCATTGCCTGTACCAGCATCATCTGTACCAGCATCGCCTGTACCAGCATTGTCTGTACCAGCATTGCCTGACCCAGCATCACCTGTACTAGCTTCGCCTTTTGCAGCATCACCTGTACCAGCTTTGCCCGTACCAGCATCACCTGTACCAGCAGCACCTGTACCAGCATCGCCTGTACCAGCATCCCCTGTACCAGCATCAACTGTGCCAGCATTGCCTGTACCAGCATCACTTGTACCAGCATCGCCTGTACCAGCATTGCCTGTACCAGCATCGCCTGTACAAGCATCATCTGTACCAGCATCGCCTGTACCAGCATAGCCTGTACCAGCATTGCCGGACGCAGCATCACCTGTACCAGCATTGCCTGTACCAGCATCACGTGTACCAGCTTCGCCTGTACCAGCATCACCTGTATGAGCTTCGCCTGTACCAGCATCACCTGTACCAGCATCACCTGTGCTAGCATCACCTGTACCAGCATAACCTGTACCAGCATCACCTGTGCGAGCATCACCAGTACCAGCATCGCCTGTACCAGCATCACCTGTATCAGCATCACCTGTGCCAGCATTGCCTGACCCTGCATCATCTGTACCAGCATCACCTGTACCAGCATTGCCTGTACCAGCAAAACCTGTACCAGCATTGCCTGTACCAGCATTGCCTGTACCAGCATCACCTGTACCAGCTTCGCCCGTACAAGCATCATCTGTACCAGCATCACCTGTACCAGCATCACCTGTGCCAGCATCACCTGTGCCAGCATCACCTCTACCAGCATCGCCTGTACCAGCATCACCTGTACCAGCATCACCTGTACCAGCAAAACCTGTACCAGCATCACCTGTACCAGCATCGCCTGTACCAGCATCACCTGTATCAGCATCACCTGTGCCAGCATCACCTGTACCAGCATTGCCTGTATCAGCATTATCTGTACCAGCTTCGCCTGTACCAGAATCACCTGTACCAGCTTCACCTGTACCAGCATCGCCTGTACCAGCATTACCTGTACCAGCATCACTTGTACCAGCATCGCCTGTACCAGCATCGCCTGTACCAGCATCACCTGTGCCAGCTTCACCTGTACCAGCATCGCCTGTACCAGCATCGCCTGTACCAGCTTCGCCTGTACCAGCATCACTTGTACCAGCTTCGCCTGTACCAGCATTGCCTGACCCAGCCTCACCTGTACCAGCATTGCCTGTACCAGCATCATCTGTACTGGACTCGCCTGTACCCGCATTGCCTGTACCAGCATCACGTGTACCAGCTTCGCCTGTACCAGCATCACCTGTATGAGCTTCGCCTGTACCAGCATCACCTGTACCAGCATCACCTCTACCAGCATCACCTGTACCAGCATTGCCTGTACCAGCATTGCCTGACCCAGCATCACCTATACCAGCATTGCCTGTACCAGCATCATCTGTACTGGACTCGCCTGTACCCACATTGCCTGTACCAGCATCACGTGTACCAGCTTCGCCTGTACCAGCATCACCTGTATGAGCTTCGCCTGTACCAGCATCACCTGTACCAGCATCACCTCTACCAGCATCACCTGTACCAGCATCACCTGTACCAGCATTGCCTGTACCAGCATCACGTGTACCAGCTTCGCCTGTACCAGCATCACCTGTATGAGCTTCGCCTGTACCAGCATCACCTCTACCAGCATCACCTGTACCAGCATCACCTGTACCAGCATCACCTGTGCGAGCATCACCAGTACCAGCATCGCCTGCACCAGCATCACCTGTACCAGCATTGCCTGTACTAGCATTGCCTGACCCAGCATCATCTGTACCAGCATCACCTGTACCAGCATTGCCTGTACCAGCATTGCCTGTACCAGCATCATCTGTACCAGCATCGCCTGTACCAGCATTGCCTGTACCAGCATCAGCTGTACTAGCTTCGCCTATACCAGCATCACCTGTACCAGCAAAACCGGTACCAGCATTGCCTGTACCAGCATCATCTGTACTAGCATCGCCTGTACCAGCATTGCCTGTACCAGCATCACCTGTGCCAGCATGACCTGTGCCAGCATTGCCTGTGCCAGCATTGCCTGTTCCATCATCGCCTGTACCAGCATCACCTGTATCAGCATTGCCTGTACCAGCAAAAGCTGTACCAGCATTGCCTGTACCAGCTTCGCCTATACCAGCACCACCTGTACCAGCTTCGCCCGTACCAGCATCATCTGTACCAGCATCACCTCTACCAGCATCACCTGTACCAGCATCGCCTGTACCAGCATAACCTGTACCAGCATCACCTGTGCGAGCATCACCAGTACCAGCATCGCCTGCACCGGCATCGCCTGTACCAGCATCGCCTCTACCAGCATCACCTGTACCAGCATCACCTGTACCAGCATTGCCTGTACCAGCATCATCTGTACCAGCATCGCCTGTACCAGCATTGTCTGTACCAGCATTGCCTGACCCAGCATCATCTGTACCAGCATCACCTGTACTAGCTTCGCCTTTTGCAGCATCACCTGTACCAGCTTTGCCCGTACCAGCATCACCTGTACCAGCAGCACCTGTACCAGCATCGCCTGTACCAGCATCCCCTGTACCAGCATCAACTGTGCCAGCATTGCCTGTACCAGCATCACTTGTACCAGCATCGCCTGTACCAGCATTGCCTGTACCAGCATCGCCTGTACAAGCATCATCTGTACCAGCATCGCCTGTACCAGCATTGCCGGACGCAGCATCACCTGTACCAGCATTGCCTGTACCAGCATCACGTGTACCAGCTTCGCCTGTACCAGCATCACCTGTATGAGCTTCGCCTGTACCAGCATCACCTGTACCAGCATCACCTGTGCTAGCATCACCTGTACCAGCATAACCTGTACCAGCATCACCTGTGCGAGCATCACCAGTACCAGCATCGCCTGTACCAGCATCACCTGTATCAGCATCACCTGTGCCAGCATTGCCTGACCCTGCATCATCTGTACCAGCATCACCTGTACCAGCATTGCCTGTACCAGCAAAACCTGTACCAGCATTGCCTGTACCAGCATTGCCTGTACCAGCATCACCTGTACCAGCTTCGCCCGTACAAGCATCATCTGTACCAGCATCACCTGTACCAGCATCACCTGTGCCAGCATCACCTGTGCCAGCATCACCTCTACCAGCATCGCCTGTACCAGCATCACCTGTACCAGCATCACCTGTACCAGCAAAACCTGTACCAGCATCACCTGTACCAGCATCGCCTGTACCAGCATCACCTGTATCAGCATCACCTGTGCCAGCATCACCTGTACCAGCATTGCCTGTATCAGCATCATCTGTACCAGCTTCGCCTGTACCAGAATCACCTGTACCAGCTTCACCTGTACCAGCATCGCCTGTACCAGCATTACCTGTACCAGCATCACTTGTACCAGCATCTCCTGTACCAGCATCGCCTGTACCAGCATCACCTGTGCCAGCTTCACCTGTACCAGCATCGCCTGTACCAGCATCGCCTGTACCAGCTTCGCCTGTACCAGCATCACTTGTACCAGCTTCGCCTGTACCAGCATTGCCTGACCCAGCCTCACCTGTACCAGCATTGCCTGTACCAGCATCATCTGTACTGGACTTGCCTGTACCCGCATTGCCTGTACTAGCATCACGTGTACCAGCTTCGCCTGTACCAGCATCACCTGTATGAGCTTCGCCTGTACCAGCATCACCTGTACCAGCATCACCTCTACCAGCATCACCTGTACCAGCATTGCCTGTACCAGCATTGCCTGACCCAGCATCACCTATACCAGCATTGCCTGTACCAGCATCACCTGTACTGGACTCGCCTGTACCCACATTGCCTGTACCAGCATCACGTGTACCAGCTTCGCCTGTACCAGCATCACCTGTATGAGCTTCGCCTGTACCAGCATCACCTGTACCAGCATCACCTCTACCAGCATCACCTGTACCAGCATCACCTGTACCAGCATTGCCTGTACCAGCATCACGTGTACCAGCTTCGCCTGTACCAGCATCACCTGTATGAGCTTCGCCTGTACCAGCATCACCTCTACCAGCATCACCTGTACCAGCATCACCTGTACCAGCATCACCTGTGCGAGCATCACCAGTACCAGCATCGCCTGCACCAGCATCACCTGTACCAGCATTGCCTGTACTAGCATTGCCTGACCCAGCATCATCTGTACCAGCATCACCTGTACCAGCATTGCCTGTACCAGCATTGCCTGTACCAGCATCATCTGTACCAGCATCGCCTGTACCAGCATTGCCTGTACCAGCATCAGCTGTACTAGCTTCGCCTATACCAGCATCACCTGTACCAGCAAAACCGGTACCAGCATTGCCTGTACCAGCATCATCTGTACTAGCATCGCCTGTACCAGCATTGCCTGTACCAGCATCACCTGTGCCAGCATGACCTGTGCCAGCATTGCCTGTGCCAGCATTGCCTGTTCCATCATCGCCTGTACCAGCATCACCTGTACCAGCATTGCCTGTACCAGCAAAAGCTGTACCAGCATTGCCTGTACCAGCTTCGCCTATACCAGCACCACCTGTACCAGCTTCGCCCGTACCAGCATCATCTGTACCAGCATCACCTGTACCAGCATCGCCTGTACCAGCATCACCTGTGCCAGCATCACCTGTGCCAGCATTGCCTGTTCCAGCATCATCTGTACTAGCATCGCCTGTACCAGCATTGCCTGTACCAGCATCACCTGTACTAGCTTCGCCGATACCAGCATCACCTGTACCAGCATCGCCTGTACCAGCATCACTTGTACCAGCATCGCCTGTACCAGCATTGCCTGTACCAGCATTGCCTGACGCAGCATCATCTGTACCAGCATCACCTGTACCAGCATTGCCTGTACCAGCAAAACCTGTACCAGCATTGCCTGTACCAGCATCATCTGTACTAGCATCGCCTGTACCAGCATTGCCTGTACCAGCATCACCTGTACTAGCTTCGTCGATACCAGCATCACCTGTACCAGCTTCGCCCGTACCAGCAGAATCTGTACCAGCATCGCCTGTACCAGGATCGCCTGTACCAGCATCACCTGTGCTAGTATTGCCTGTACCAGCATCACTTGGACCAGCATCGCCTGTACCAGCATTGCCTGTACCAGCATTGCCTGACCCAGCATCATCTGTACCAGCATCACCTGTACCAGAATTGCCTGTACCAGCAAAACCTGTACCAGCATTGCCTGTACCAGCATTGTCTGTACCAGCATCATCTGTACTAGCATCGCCTGTACCAGCATTGCCTGTACCAGCATCACATGTACTAGCTTCGCCTATACCAGCATCACCTGTACCAGCTTCGCCCGTACAAGCATCATCTGTACCAGCATCGCCTGTACCAGCATCGCCTCTACCAGCATTACCTGTACCAGCATCACCTGTCAAAGCATTGCCTGTACCAGCATCATCTGTACCAGCATCGCCTGTACCAGCATTGCCTGACCCAGCATCATCTGTACCAGCATTGCCTGTATCAGCATCACCTGTACCAGCATTGCCTGTACCAGCATCATCTGTACTAGCATCGCCTGTACCAGCATCACCTGTACCAGCTTCGCCTGTACCAGCATCACCTGTACCAGCATTGCCTGTACCAGCATCATCTGTACCAGCATCGCCTGTACCAGCATTGTCTGTACCAGCATTGCCTGACCCAGCATCATCTGTACCAGCATCACCTGTACCAGCATTGCCTGTACCAGCAAAACCTGTACCAGCATTGCCTGTACCAGCATCATCTGTACTAGCATCGCCTGTGCCAGCATTGCCTGTACCAGCATCACCTGTACTAGCTTTGCCTGTACCAGCATCACCTGTACCAGCTTCGCCCGTACCAGCATCATCTGTACCAGCATTGCCTGTGCCAGCATCGCCTGTTCCAGCATCGCCTGTACCAGCATCACCTGTACCAGCATTGCCTGTACCAGCATCACCTGTACCAGCTTCACCTGTACCAGCATCACCTGTACCAGCATCATCTGTACCAGCATCACCAGTACCAGCATCGCCTGTACCAGCATCACCTGTACCAGCATTGCCTGTACCAGCATCACTTGTACCAGCATCGCCTGTACCAGCATCGCCTGTACCAGCAAAAGCTGTACCAGCATTGCCTGTACCAGCATTGCCTGTACCAGCATCGCCTGTACCAGCATTGCCTGTACCAGCATCACCTGTACTAGCTTCGCCTATACCAGCAGCACCTGTACCAGCTTCGCCCGTACCAGCATCATCTGTACCAGCATCACCTGTACCAGCATTGCCTGTACCAGCATCACCTGTACCAGCATCACCTGTACCAGCATTGCCTGTTCCAGCATCACCTGTACCAGCATTGCCTGTACCAACATCACCTGTACCAGCATCACCTGTACCAGCATCACCTGTACCAGCATCGCCTGTACTAGCTTCACCTGTTACGAAGGCCAATGCCCCTCACACTCCGTAACAGTAGTAATGGTTTGATGCTGAATTGTTCCTCAAATTATCCCCAGCTCCTGTTCCTCTCATTGCAGTGACGTGGCCATTCTCTACCTGAGAGAACATATGCAAAAAATATTACTTTGGGATGTTGAGGTACATCAAGAACACTGACTAGTGATGGAACCTACCTCAAATCCAACAAAGCTGTTGGGTGACAGTGAAAGTAACTTCAGGGGAAGAAAATCAATCCCAGCTCTCACTACCAAGTGTCAAAATGATTGTTCCCAAAATTCAACCACACAACCGGTGTGCCCCCTAGTGGCCAAAACATTGACTGTTAAATTTGGAACATGTACTCGTCAAAAATAGAAAAGTTTGTATTTCTCCTCACATCCTTAACTCTACCATGGGCAGCTGTGCCTTCCGCACCTTGGCCCCAAAGCCCTACAATTCCATCCTCCCACCTCCACTTCACTTAAGGTGCTCCTAAACACACAGCTTTCAGGCCCGTTTCTCACTACCTATTGTAATATATCCTTTAATCCATTGGCAATTTTGGTCTGATAGATGGTCCTGCAAAGCAAATTGGGACAGTTGACTACATTTTATCTACTTTTAATTAGTGAATAAAAATCTTTGGAGCCAAGTGATCATCTCTTCATTTGCTGAGTTTAGAGTGATTAACCTGTCTCCTCAGTGATGCTGATTAGTTTGTGTCTCATCACAAATATGTGAAAAGTTTGGACTGAAGTCCCAGTGACAGAATTCGGCTGCACAGGGGCTCTGGCTTGTTCTCAAACTGTTTAGCAAGGACCATTCACACTCTCAGCTGCAATTCATCAGTGGGATTTGTCACAAAGAACTTGTTGGTGACTTTACTACATTAAAGGTGTTCATTATTGCATGCTGTTTTACAAATGAGCAAAGGGGCCCTTGGCAACAGTGCAAATATCACACATTTGTACAAATCATCAATGCTTTAAGGTATTTGTTTGTTCCTGCATTTTTCTCTCTTGTCTAAGGAATTTACATTACAGTTTGTTTTTTGCCTCTTGAAGATTCTCGTAACTGAAGCTGGTATACCATCAAAAGGCAACCAGGAATTGAAAATACTACTATTTTACATTTTTACAGGCCTGAATGTCTCAAGGTATTTAAAATGGGCAGTGTGTGATGAGGACATATTGAGGAGTGATGATGCAATAAGTGATGAGGACACAGTGTTAATGATAATGGTCTAATAATCAATCATTTGACTAAGACCAATTAACTCCATGAGATAGTTTATTCAAAACAGCAAAACTCATAGTACATTATGCTGCAGACATTACGGCAAATAAATCATTTCTATTGGTGTAGCTTGCTAACCAAAGCAATTTCACTGTCAGGTAGATTTGCAACAATGTATACATGCAGTATTTGGAATTCTTAAAGGTAAATGATCTTAAAGGCAAGGTACACAAACAAAAATGAGGACTACAGTGTGTAACAAGGACCCAGTGAGTAATGAGGTCACAATGAAGGCAAGGGACCAATGACAGATGACAGCACAGTGAATGACAAGTACACAGTGAGTGATCAGGATGCAATGATAGGTAAGGCCAGATTCATGAGACATGGATAGGATGGATACACTCAGTCTTTTTCCTCGGGTTGGGGAATCAAGGACTAGAGAGCATCAGTTTAAGGTAAGAGGGGAAAGAATACATGGAAACTTGAGGAGCAACTTTTTTATACAGAGGTTGGTAGGCATATTGAATGAGCTGCCAGCGGAAGTGGTTGAGGCAGTAGGGTAGCAGCATTTAAAAGGCATTTGGAGAAAGTTTTAGAAGGATATGGGCCAAGTGCAGGGAAGTGGAGTGAGCGTGGATGGACATTGTGGTTGGTATGGATAAGTTTGGGCAGAAGGGCCTGTCTCTGTGCTGTAGATCTCTATGACTCCACGAGACAATGAAACATCATTCACTAGCTAAGAATCCCACTGTAACGTAATTCCTGCTGCAAGTTTTAACCGATTGCAAGGTCTTCATAAGGAATTTTCACTGTCATAATGAGAAAATTCAGCTGTCAATCTGCATAGTAAATTTCAGCAAACACCAACAAGATAAATAGTCGGTGCTATTGTTTAAGAGATAAATATTGGTCAAGATCCTGGGAGTACAACAGTTGTGGGATCTGCCCTGAGAGGGCAGTTGGTGTCATATTCCATCTAAAAGACAGCCCCTCTGACAGTGCAGTACTCTTTTGGGCTTATACCTACAACCCTCTGACACAGAGACATAATTCTATCCACTGTTTAGGAAACCTTGCTACTCATGTTAAACCAACTGGCCTGATATTATTAGCTGTGCACTTACACCCCTTCTTCAGTAAGGGTGTCACCAATTTTACTCCAATCCTTTCGGTTCTGAGAAAGATTAGATGGTTATGGTATAGCCCTCCATTATCAAACCCTCACTTCCTTTAGCAACCTGGGATTCAAACCATTGGTTCAAGAGGAATATCCACTCTGAGTGTTGCCAAACTTTCCAATACATTTTACTGCCATAGCATCTACTGATAATTGTCAGCATCCTGTTACACAAATATAAAGGGCTCATTCACTAATCAAGCCTTCTCCTGTTTCTTGAAACATCCATTACCCTTTAAAAACCCTACTCACCATACACTTATTGCATGCTTACATGTCTGTGGAAGATTTTGAACTTCCTTCTTGTTTGGACTATTATTCCATTCATACTCTCTCCTTTTGTCAGTCTCATTTCCACGGACTGGTAAAATGAAATTTGTATTTTCTTTGCTTTCTTAGTTTCTTCAGTTAGAAAGCTATGGGACTTGGGAAGAAATGCTGTTGGACAGTGTGAG
Source organism: Stegostoma tigrinum (assembly GCF_030684315.1). Classification (NCBI taxonomy): domain Eukaryota; kingdom Metazoa; phylum Chordata; class Chondrichthyes; order Orectolobiformes; family Stegostomatidae; genus Stegostoma; species Stegostoma tigrinum. Next base: position 55,412,551 of record NC_081367.1, read on the forward strand.
GCAGGAGATCACATGATGAAGTCTCCAGGAATTTTCAAATTCACAATTCTCGTGGATTTTATTCTTTACTCTCAGGGAAGTGACCTCTCAATAGTCAACAGCACAAAGTCTGGAGCTGCTTTCGACTTGGCAGGAGTTACTCACGAGTTCGTATGATAATGGAGGACCCATGTGTAAGCTGCAGGAAAATGTTTTCTGTGTAAGACTTGATATTCACAGGGGTTGACTGAACATCCTGTGCCTCACTTAGTCAGCTGCAGTTCAGCTTTGTAAGTGTTTAACATCCATCTCCTTTAGTGGATTTTCTGTCAAAACAAACCACTTGTGCGCTTGAGGGCTAGAATTCATTGAGTCAATGTGTTGAGGTGGATTTATTCAACACAGTACAGAGTTAGTAGACTCAGGTCTGACAGAGTGGGTACAGTTAAAAAGCCATTGGTATTTCTGCTCAAACCTTCATAACTGCAGCACATTTTAAGGCATTTCACATGAAACAAGGTAATTCTGAAGAGCAGATACTATTATCGTGTGGTGAAAGACACATTGCAATTTATACACAGCAAATTCCCACAGCCACCAATGTGTCAATCACCAGGTAATTTGTTTTTTGATGTTGGTTGAGACATAAATGTCTCTCAACAAAGGGACCTGGAGGGCACTCCCATATTATTTTTCAGATACGAATAGAGTGACAGAAATCTGTCTTTCCAAAATCCGGAAAACTTCTAAATAGAGGATATTTTCATAAATTGTCCTGTATGAATTTTAATTCTTGTTAAATGAGGAAAATAATGTAATAGCTTAATGCTGCAACAATGATGTGGTGGCATGTTGATTCAGTTATTGGTGTTGGGTGCCAGGTACAGATTCAGTCCTAAGGTTGATAGGTTTCAGGCACCGCCTGTACGCACTTTATTTATGACAACTTGATGGACAATAAATGCTGAGCTGCCAATGACATCTTCATCCTGTGAATGAATAAAAAAACTTAAGAGAGTGACCAGATTATTGAATTGATCTCTCATCTGAAAGACAGCAGCCCAAACAGTGCAACACTTTCTCAATACTGAGGAGTGGCAGATAGAGATTAATTTGGATAAATGTGAGGTATTGTATTTTGTTAAAACAAACAAAGGCAAGACTTATACAATTAAAAGTACAGCCTTGTGCAGTGTTTTAGAACAGAGAGACCTAGGGGTTCACGTACATAATTTTTTGAAGCTTGCATCACATGTAGATAGGATAATTAAGGAAGCATTTAGCATGCTTGGCTTCGTTGCTCAGATCTTTGAGTATAGGAGTTGGGATTTTGAGGTTGTACAGGACATTGGTGAGGCCTCTTCCGGGGTACTGTGTCCAGTTCTGGTCACCCTGTTGTATGAAGGATATTATTAAGCTGGAGAGGGTTCAGGAGAGATTTACCAGGATGATGCATGTAATTGAGCATTTGCGTTATAAGGAGAGACTGGCCAGGCTGGGACTTTTTCAACCAGAGAGCAGGAGGCTGACGGGTGACCTCATAGAGGTTTATAAAACCATGAGGGGTACAGATAAGATGAATGGCAGGTGTCTTTTACCTAGGTTGAGAGATTTCAAGACCAGGGGAAATGTTTCTAAGGTGAGAGCAGAAAGCTTCTAAAAAGATGCTAGGGGCAATTATTTTACACAGTTCACGTGGGGACTGAACTTCCAGAGAAAGTGGTAGATGTGGCTATAGTGACAACGTTTAAAAGACATTTGGATAAGTACATGAATAAGAAATGTTTGGAGGGATATGGGCCAGGCACAGGCAAGTGGGAATACTTTAGTTTGGGATTATGGTCAGCATGGACTGATTGGATCGAAGGGTTTATATCCATGATGTATGACTCTATAATGCTGACTCTCTGACAGTAAGGTATTCCATCTATAGTGGCCCTCCAAGAGTTCAGCATAGCCTTAGTGTTGACCCTCTGACGGTGCAACAATTTCTCAGTACTGATCATTTGGTATTTTGGCACTATCTCAATACTGATCTTCTGACAGTGTAGCACACTCTCAGTACTCATTCTCTAACAGTGAATAGACAATAGACAATAGGTGCTGGAGTAGGCCATTCGGCCCTTTGAGCCAGCACCACCATTCATTATGATCATGGCTGATCATCCACAATCAGTATCCAGTATCTGAAGTACTCTCTCATGTAATAGCATCACACTCCTTCACAATTGAAGAATCCCAGTTCTGAACAAGGGTCATGGGACCCAAAGTGTTAACTCTGCTGTCTGTCCAAAAACGCTGCCAGAATTTTCTCAGAAATTTGTTTCTGTTAGCATTCCCTCAGTACTGACCCTCTGACAGAGCAGTACTCCCTCAGTACTGAGTCTCTAGAAGTTCCGTTCCCACATGTTTGCTCTCAATTTAAAACAGATATGGAGGGAATTACTTTCTCATAGAGGATTGTGAATCTTTGGAAGTCTCTTCTTCAAAAGGCAGTGGAAACTAGAGTCTTTGAATATTTTTAAATTGGGCTGGATAGTTATGTAAAAACTGAAGGAACTGCGGATGCTGTAAATCAGAAGCAAAAACTGAAATTGCTGGAAAAGCTCAGCAGGTCTGGCACCATCCATGGAGTGAAGTCAGAGTTAGTGTTTCAGGTCGAGTGACATTTCCCCAGAAGTGGATAGTTTTGTGCTCGGCAAGATGTTGAAAGATTAGGCGGAGAATGTGGGTTTGAGGTTACAATTGAAGGTAAACAGCAAAGAAGTCTTGACGGGCTGAATGGCCTATCCCTGATCCTTGTTCATTTATTCGGTGTCCACGGTCTCTCCCAGTCTACCTTCATCTCTCCCTGAAACACATTCCTATTGTCTGATCCTATTGTCATCTCACATGTTTCACCTTTTCATCTGTTTTTTTTGTATGCAGGACTTTTTGTTCAGTGTCTGCTTTCCCTAGGAAGGTGTTTGAAATCTCTCACTAGGTTGATTGCGGTATGGTGCAAAGTGTGAACAGCTTCACCAGCTTCTAACAGGGAAACCATTGCTGTTGTGCTGAATGCTAGCCACTAGAGAGTGCCCTGAGCTTAATATCAAACACGCAGCAGAGATACAACCCTTAGATTTCTTTCCAAAATCTGGGACTAAAACTATGACAATGGCTGCGAAACCATTGTCAATTGTTGCAAAAATCAATATGATTTGCTAATATCCTTCGTGGGAGAAAATCTGCCGGCCGAACCTGGTCTGACCTACATGTGACTACAGACCACAGCAGTATGGTTGGCTCATAATTGCCTTCTCAGAGAAGAAGAGAAAGCAAGAACTACAGATGCTAGAGTTAGAGTCAACACCCTGTGGAGCTGGAGAAATACAGCAGGTCAGGCAGCATCCTGGTGAAGGGTGTAAACCCAAAATGCAACTCTCTTGCTCCTCTGATGTTGCCTGACCTGCTGTGGTCCTCCAGTTCCACACGGTATTGACATTGCCTTCTCAATTTTATTGGCTTAACAGGCCATTCCGTTATATCAAGGTGCTAGAAAGTTTTAAAAAGGGAATGAAACTGAAAGAACTACCTGCTATTGAATAAGGCACTGTGGTTCAGTGGTTAGCACTCCTAGCACAGTTCCAGGGATCTGAGCTCGGTTCCAGCCTTGGTGGCTGTCTCTGTGGAGTTTGTACATTCTCCCCATGTCTCTGGGGTTTCTGTTGGGTGCTCTGGTTTCCTCCTAGAGTCCAAACATATGCAGGCTAGGTGGATTAGTGATGGGTAAATACAGGGCTGGGTCTGGGCGGGATGCTATTAAGAGTGTTGCTGTAGACTCAATGGGCCGCACTGTAGGGATTCTATGAAATGATAATAGCAAACACAGTCCATTTGACCCCTCAAAATCCTCCTAATTAGCATTTGGGGACTGGTGCTAAAATTAGGAGAATTTTCGCACACTCAAGCAACAGCTTGACATATCCATTAACCTGGAATCACATTCTACATACAAGGTCCCAGATACAACCATAACTGTTCCTGCGAAGGTCCTATCCCACTGGCAGAACAGATCCAGCAAGGTGACAGCACAATGGTGTATAGTCTGGAGGGAGTGCCCTGGGAGTCCTCAACATTGACTCCAGACATCCATGACATCTGATCACACCAGGTCAAATATGAGCAAGAAAACCTCCTGCTGACTACCACATACCATCCTCCTTCAGTTGATGAATCACTTACTCCCCCATGTTGAACAGCACTTGTAGAAAACATTGAGTTATGAAGCAGGAGAATATACTCTGGGTGGGGACACTCAATGTTCATTACCAAGTGTGCTTGGCAGCAACATTACTTGTTGATTGGTTGAGAACTAAAGGACATTTTTGCTAGACTGGGTCAATAGCAGGTCATGAGGGAACTAAAAAGAGGTGAAAACATATTTGACCTCATTCTCATCAATCTGCTGGCTGCAAATGCATATCAGTAAGAGTGACCACCACACAGTCTTCATGCTAATGAAATTCTGTCTTCACATTGAGAAAGCCCTCTATTGTGTTCTGTGTCCAATTACCGACCTATCAATCTACTTTTGGTTATTAGTAAAATGATGGAAGGTGTCACCAAATGCTGCCAAGCAGCACTTGTTCAGCAATAAATTGCTCACTGGCACTCAGTTTGGTTTCCACCAAGTTCACTAAGCTTCTGACCTCATTACAACCTTTGGACAAAGAGCTCAATTCAGAGATAAGCTGAGAGTAACTGCTCTTAATATCCAGGCCACATTTGACATTGGCATTGAGGAGCCTGAGAAAAACTGGAATCAATGGAAATTAGAAAAATCTTTCTACAGGTTGGAATAGAACCATCGTATTTCTCATCGTTAATATCTTGGAGGATACCAATGTCCATAAATTGAAGTGGACTACATAAATTCCATGGTCAGTGGGTAGGAATCTTGCAGTGGGTAGCTCACCTTCTAAATCTCCAAGCCTGTCCATCATCTACAAGGCACAAGTTAGGCATGTGATAGAATACTCCCCTCTTGCCTGAATGAGGGCAGCTCCAAAAGACTCAAGAAAATTGATACCATCCAACAAAGCAACCTGTTTGACTGGGACCATATCCACATGTGTATGCTCTTTCCAACACCGAAGCTTAGTAGAAGCAGTGTGTGCCATCTGCAAGATGCACTGCGGAAATTCATCGAAGTTCTTTAGGTAGCACCTTCCAAACCCACAACCACTTCCATCTAGAAGGACAAAGGCAGCAGATGCATCAGTTGCCCTCCAAGCCACTCACCATCCTTGGAAATACATTGCCTTTGCTTCAGTTTCACTAGGTCAAAATCCTGGAATTCCCTCCCAGTTGGTATTGTGGATCAACCCACATGGGCTGCAGTATTTCAAGGAGGCAGCTCACTACCATCTTCTTATAGATATCTAGGGATGAGCAATAAATGCCAGCCCAACTAGTGATGCCAACCTCCCATGAATAAGAAAGATAGAGTCAGATGTGGCAAACAAAGATAACAAAGTGTGGAGCTGGATGAACACAGCAGGCCAAGCAGCATCTTAGCAGCACAAAAGCTGACATTAGCCCAAAACGTCAGCTTTTGTGCTCCTGCTTTGTTATCTCGGATTCTCCAGCATCTGCAGTTCTCATTATCTCTGTGGCAAACAAAGCATTTGTTTACATCTGTTGCCATTGCAATTTGGTTCTAGAACTGGCTGCTTCCCTGTTCTAGAACCTGTAGTTTGAGGCTTGGTATTGATCATGGTTGACCTGCAGGATCCCTCACGATGTTACCATTTGTCACAGATGCATTAGTAGTATCAAAATAAGAATGAAAGCATTCAATTCTGCAAAGACTGTTTGCAGGTCAGAGGTTTGGATGAAACATAAAACTTAAAAGAATTACAAAAACAATTAATGGATAGGGTATTATAAAGTGCAAGAGAAAACTAGTCAAAAACATAAAAGCAGATAAGAAGAATTTCTATAAGTGCTCAAAGGAAAATGTTTAAAGTGAGTGTTGGTCATAAAGGAAGTGAGAGTGAGACTTAACTGTGGAGAATAATGAATTGACCAATGAATTGAATAGCCCTTTTGCATCATTCTTCACTATAGATGAGACAAATACTTGCAGAAGCAGCGATAGATTCAGGAAAAGGAATACAATGGAGGAAGCTAGGAAAATCACAATTACCAGAGGGGTAATGAGTAAATTGTTGGAACTAAGGAGGCAAGTGCCCAGGGGCTTTATTTGAGGAGCTTAAAAGATTTCAGTGACTCGTGAGATAGTTTATGCATTGGCTTTAGACTTCCAGAACAGCTCCATTAGATTGGAAGATAGTGAATGTAACTATTTAACAGAGGCTTTAAGGGAGGCAATTTAATAGAGGTTTTTCTATCATGAGCACACTGGACACAGTATATAGGAACAAACAGTTGCCACTCATAAGAAACAAAGTACAAGAGAGCATAGATTTAAAGTTATGAGCAAATGAAGCAAGATTGTTGCGAGAAAAAGCTTTTTCACGCAGCAAGTATTTAGGGTCTGGGTTGCACTGTCCAGAAATGTGATGAAGGCAGGGTCAATTGAGGCATTCAAGAGGGAAATGGTTGACTTATTTAAATATTTGAGTGGAAATGGTGTTCAGGGATATGGGGAAGGGCAGGCGATTGACACATTTAATAGAATCAGTGGGGGCATGATGGACCGAATGGCCTTGTTCTGCACTCTGACAGTTCTGTGTGTCTGTGGTTTTGTGCGCTATGGATTAACTGAAACAAGTGGATATACAATACTTAGATTCCCGGAAGCATTAAATAAGATATCACATCAAAGATTATTGCAAAAATCAAAGCTAATAGTGTACGGGGTAGCATATTGACAGATACTCAGGAAGCAGAGAGTCGGCATGAATCGGCCTTTTTCAGATTGTCCAGATATAACAAGTAACTACACTGGAACACCAACTATTTACAATTTATACTCATTACTTAGTGAAGGGACTGTGAAAATTGTTGACAACACAAAGATAGGTAGAAAAGTAAGCTGTAAAGAATGAATCTCAAGGCTGCAAAAAGATATAGATAAGTTAAGTGAATGTGGAAAATGTGGAAAAACATAAAATTTTCTAATTTGGCAGAAAGAATCTAAGTTTGAGACAATGCAGAGGTCTAAGATGCAAAGGCACGTGAGTGAAATAGGCATCAGTGAGGATAGATAACTGCACCTCCTCCACAATAACAGTCAGCACAGGAGGTCCCAAGGATGTGTCCTCAGCCCCCTTCTGTACTCCTTATACACCCATAACTACTTTGCCAAATTCTGAATGAACGCCAGAGCTGTGATGATACACTGTTTTGACACTGCTCCTGATTTAAAGGGTTCACACCTCAGGAAAGACATACTAGCCCTGGAGCGTGTCCAGCGGAGATTCACACGGGTGATCCCTGGAATGGTAGGTTTAGCGAATGATGAATGGCTAAGGATCCTGGGATTGTACTCATTAGAGTTTAGAAGGTTGAGGGGAGATCTCATAGAAACTTACAAGATAATGTATAGTTTAGAAGGGGTGGATGCTAGGAAGTTGTTTCCATTACATAGAACAGTACAGCACAGAACAGGCCCTTCAGCCCACAATGTTGTGCCGACCATTGATCCTCATGTATGCACCCTCAAATTTCTGTGACCATATGCATGTCCAGCAGTCTCTTAAATGACCCCAATGACCTTGCTTCCACAACTGCTGCTGGCAACGCATTCCATGCTCTCACAACTCTCTGTGTGAAGATCCCGCCTCTGACATCCCCTCTATACTTTCCACCAACCAGCTTAAAACTATGACCCCTCGAGCTAGCCATTTCTGCCCTGGGAAATAGTCTCTGGCTATCAACTCTATCTATGCCTCTCATTATCTTGTATACCTCAATTAGGTCCCCTCTCCTCCTCCTTTTCTCCAATGAAAAGAGACCAAGCTCAGTCAACCTCTCTTCATAAGATAAGCCCTCCAGTCCAGGCAGCATCCTGGTAAACCTCCTCTGAACCCTCTCCAAAGCATCCACATCTTTCCTATAATACGGCGACCAGAACTGGACGCAGTATTCCAAGTGCGGTCTAACCAAAACTTTATAGAGCTGCAACAAGATCTCACGACTCTTAATCTCAATCCCCCTGTTAATGAAAGCCAAAACACCATATGCTTTCTTAACAACCCTGTCCACTTGGGTGGCCATTTTAAGGGATCTATGTATCTGCACACCAAGATCCCTCTGCTCCTCCACACTGCCAAGAATCCTATCCTTAATCCTGTACTCAGCATTAGGCGGGGACACTAGGACCTGTGGGCACAGCCTTAAAATTAGAGGGGGTAAATTTAAAACTGAAATGAGATGACATTTCTTTAGTGGGTGTGTGGAATTCATTGCCGCAGAGTGCAGTGGAGGCTGGGACGTTGGATGCCTTCAAGGCAGAGATCGACAAATTCTTGATCTCAAAAGGAATCAGGGGCTACGGGGAGAGTGCAGGGAAGTGGTGTTGAAATGCCTATCAGACATGGTTTAAATGGTGGAGTGGACTTGATGGGCCGAATGGCCGTACTTCCACTCCATGTCTTACGGTCTTATGGTCTTCTGATGTACTACTGGTGGGAGGACTCATACACAACACACATATATTCACAGTTTCTGGCCCCAACCATTTCGCTGGGAATGCTGGAACCCTTTCTGGCAAACCACAGCTCCTGGATTCAACCATAAGTTAATGTTTGCGATTCTGGTGCAGATCTGCATGAAGTTCACAGATTTCATTGCTACCGGGCAGCAAGTTGCAGGCCATTAGTTCTGTTTCTCTCCCAAAACAGTAATTTTTGTGTCCTAGTAGGAGGTGGGTGTCAATGGCAAGGCCAAGAGTTATTGCCCATCCCAAATTGTCCTTGAGTCATGAGGCTTACATTTCAGAGATAACCCTATTGCCATCGGTCTGAGGTCACATGTAGGCCAGGCCAGATAAAGACAGCAGATTTCTTTTACTAAGAAGGCATTAGTGAACGAGGTGGGTGTTGTAATGGCACACGATGATATATATCTTTCAATTCCAAGTTTGTGTTAATTGGATAGAAATTCTGCAGATGCAATGCTGGGATGTGAACCCATGACCCCAGAACACAGCCAGAACCGGTGGATTATCAGGGCAACAAAATGTGAGGCTGGATGAACACAGCAGGCCAAGCAGCAGCTCAGGAGCACAAAAGCTGACGTTTCGGGCCTAGACCCTTCATCAGAGAGGGGGATGGAGTGAGGGTTCTGGAATAAGTAGGGAGAGAGGGGGAGGCGGACCGAAGATGGAGAGAAAAGAAGATAGGTGGAGAGAGTATAGGTGGGGAGGTAGGGAGGGGATAGGTCAGTCCAGGGAAGACGGACAGGTCAAGGAGGTGGGATGAGGTTAGTAGGTAGGAGATGGAGGTGCGGCTTGGGGTGGGAGGAAGGGATGGGTGAGAGGAAGAACAGGTTGGACTGGTTTTGGGATGCAGTGGGTGGAGTGGAAGAGCTGGGCTGGTTGTGGGGTGCAGTGGGGGGAGGGGACGAACTGGGCTGGCTTAGGGATGCAGTTGGGGAAGGGGAGATTTTGAAACTGGTGAAGTCCACATTGATACCATTAGGCTGCAGGGTTCCCAGACGGAATATGAGTTGCTGTTCCTGCAACCTTCGGGTGGCATCATTGTGGCACTGCAGGAGGCCCATGATGGACATGTCATCTAAAGAATGGGAGGGGGAGTGGAAATGGTTTGCGACTGGGAGGTGCAGTAGTTTGTTGCGAACTGAGCGGAGGTGTTCTGCAAAGCGGTCTCCAAGCCTCCGCTTGGTTTCCCCAATGTAGAGGAAGCCGCACCGGGTACAGTGGATGCAGTATACCACATTGGCAGATGTGCAGGTGAACCTCTGCTTAATGTGGAATGTCATCTTGGGGCCTGGGATAGGGGTGAGGGGGGAGGTGTGGGGGCAAGTGTAGCATTTCCTGCGGTTGCAGGGGAAGGTGCCGGGTGTGGTGGGGTTGGAGGGCAGTGTGGAGCGAACAAGGGAGTCACGGAGAGAGTGGTCTCTCCGGAAAGCAGACAGGGGTGGGGATGGAAAAATGTCTTGGGTGGTGGGGTCGGATTGTAGATGGCGGAAGTGTCGGAGGATGATGCGTTGTATCCGGAGGTTGGTGGGGTGGTGTGTGAGAACGAGGGGGATCCTCTTTGGGCGGTTGTGGCGGGGGCGGGGTGTGAGGGACGTGTTGCGGGAAATACGGGAGACGCGGTCGAGGGCGTTCTCGATCACTGTGGGTGGAAAGTTGCGGTCCTTGAAGAATTTGGACATCTGGGATGTGTGGGAGTGGAATGTCTTGTCATGGGAGCAGATGCGGCGGAGGCGGAGGAATTGGGAAAAGGGGATGGAATTTTTGCAGGAGGGTGGGTGGGAGGAGGTGTATTCTAGGTAGCTGTGGGAGTCGGTGGGCTTGAAATGGACATCAGTTACAAGCTGGTTGCCTGAGATGGAGACTGAGAGGTCCAGGAAGGTGAGGGATGTGCCGGAGATGGCCCAGGTGAACTGAAGGTTGGGGTGGAAGGTGTTGGTGAAGTGGATGAACTGTTTGAGCTCCTCTGGGGAGCAAGAGGCAGCGCCGATACAGTCATCAATGTACCGGAGGAAGAGGTGGGGTTTGGGGCCTGTGTAGGTGCGGAAGAGAGACTGTTCCACGTAACCTACAAAGAGGCAGGCATAGCTGGGGCCCATGCGGGTGCCCATGGCCACCCCCTTAGTCTGTAGGAAGTGGGAGGAGTCAAAAGAGAAGTTGTTGGGGGTGAGGACGAGTTCAGCTAGGCGGATGAGGGTGTCGGTTGAGGGGGACTGGTCGGGCCTGCGGGACAGGAAGAAGCGGAGGGCGTTGAGGCCATCTGCCTGCGGAATGCAGGTGTATAGGGACTGGACGACCTTGGTGACCTAGAATACACCTCCTCCCACCCACCCTCCTGCAAAAATTCCATCCCCTATTCCCAATTCCTCCGCCTCCGCCGCATCTGCTCCCATGACAAGACATTCCACTCCCGCACATCCCAGATGTCCAAATTCTTCAAGGACCGCAACTTTCCCCCACAGTGATCGAGAACGCCCTCGACCGCGTCTCCCGTATTTCCCGCAACACGTCCCTCACACCCCGCCCCCGCCACAACCGCCCAAAGAGGATCCCCCTCGTTCTCACACACCACCCCACCAACCTCCGGATACAACGCATCATCCTCCGACACTTCCGCCATCTACAATCCGACCCCACCACCCAAGACATTTTTCCATCCCCACCCCTGTCTGCTTTCCGGAGAGACCACTCTCTCCGTGACTCCCTTGTTCACTCCACACTGCTCTCCAACCCCACCACACCCGGCACCTTCCCCTGCAAACGCAGGAAATGCTACACTTGCCCCCACACCTCCTCCCTCACCCCTATCCCAGGCCCCAAGATGACATTCCACATTAAGCAGAGGTTCACCTGCACATCTGCCAATGTGGTATACTGCATCCACTGTACCCGGTGTGGCTTCCTCTACATTGGGGAAACCAAGCGGAGGCTTGGAGACCGCTTTGCAGAACACCTCCGCTCAGTTCGCAACAAACTACTGCACCTCCCAGTCGCAAACCATTTCCACTCCCCCTCCCATTCTTTAGATGACATGTCCATCATGGGCCTCCTGCAGTGCCACAATGATGCCACCCGAAGGTTGCAGGAACAGCAACTCATATTCCGTCTGGGAACCCTGCAGCCTAATGGTATCAATGTGGACTTCACCAGTTTCAAAATCTCCCCTTCCCCAACTGCATCCCTAAACCAGCCCAGTTCGTCCCCTCCCCCCACTGCACCACACAACCAGCCCAGCTCTTCCACTCCACCCACCGCATCCCAAAACCAGTCCAACCTGTTCTTCCTCTCACCCATCCCTTCCTCCCACCCCAAGCCGCACCCCCATCTACCTACTAACTTCATCCCACCTCCTTGACCTGTCCGTCTTCCCTGGACTGACCTATCCCCTCCCTACCTCCCCACCTATACTCTCTCCACCTATCTTCTTTTCTCTCCATCTTCGGTCCGCCTCCCCCTCTCCCTATTTATTCCAGAACCTTCACCCCATCCCCCTCTCTGATGAAGGGTCTAGGCCCGAAACGTCAGCTTTTGTGCTCCTGAGCTGCTGCTTGGCCTGCTGTGTTCATCCAGCCTCACATTTTGTTGTCTTGGATTCTCCAGCATCTGCAGTTCCCATTATCACCGGTGGATTATCACTTCAGTCACATTACCACTATGGCATCATCTCCCTGACATGCTAAGCGTTTCTTGTGTTTTCATTCTTATTTCAGTTTTCCAGCATCTGCAGCTTGTTTTTATTTTTGCTTCATGTGGAACTGAATTTGCTGCAAATCGCTTTGGAATACTTTGGGAAGTGGTGGTGTTGTGGTAAGCCACTGGTCTAATGATCCAGAGTCTCAAACTAATGCTCTGGGAACATGGGTTCTAACGTCACTACTGCAGCTGCTGGAATTTGAATTAAATTCAAAATCTAATGGTGACTATTGATTGTCAGTAAAAACCCACTTGGTTCTCGGCAGAAGAAAGTTTGGTTTGCTGCCCCTACCTAGCTTGACCTATGTGGGATTCAAGACTCACAGCACTATAATTAGTTCTTAACTGTCCTGTGGGCAATTGAGGATGGGCAATAAATGCTGACTTAGCCAATGACACCGACATCCTGTGAAGAAATATAATTAAAAGCTAGTTTGAGAACCGTAATTCTCTCCATCATTGAGGCGGTTTCCACACTAGGGCAAAAAAGAGCTGAGATCTCAAGCTTTGACTTAAACACCTTGCACCCGTCCATTCTCATCCCTACTCTGTTCCGTCCTTGCTCCAATACCTAACCACTCTCTCCTTTTTCCATTCTATGTCTTACCCTTGTCCCAACTCCAGCACCATCCCATTCCTGTTCACTGACTTGTGGAGTTGTTTTGTTCTAAATCACAAAAGCATTCAGTTAATACAGGCAAGACACAAAGCAAGATTTAGAAAGATCAAGAAAAAGATTCTAATGTGCTTTCCTAGGAATTAATTTGTTCTTTGGACATGAAGCTCAGCAAAATAATCTTCCTGTAGCCAGACTTGTGCCAATAACAATGTGGGTATGGACTGCTTAAGTTATCAGGATCTATTTCTTTCTCCGAACAGAATTTTGCAAGATGTAACATGTGCAGCAGACTGCATTATTGCAACTTAGGGCCTGACATCCCAATCATACATTCACTGTAAAATGCCACTTCCCAGCAACATACTCTGTTCCCCTACCAACAGCTAAGACTGTTAACACAATAGGGTTGTTCAGGTATAACTTCTTCACAGCCATTATTCGACTGATGAATGGACTCTGTAGCCTCAAATAATGCTTATCTTGCTAGTGTTGATCTCGCATGGCCCACATCTTGTGCAATATAACCTGCATGCACTGTCTAAGTCTTTTTGATCTATACATGTTTGCTTACAATGATCTGCCTGTATTACTTGTAAACAAAGCTTTTCACTGTACTCCACACACGTGACAATAAATCAGTCAATTGCAAAAGTTTAGTATGCAGGTAAAGCAAGTAAATAGGAAAGCTAATAACTGATGTCATTTATAACAAGGGGAATGAAATACAAAGGTTATGGTTATGCTTCAGTTATACAGGGTAATGGTGAGACTGCACCTAGAGTACTGTTTATAGTATAGGTCTCCTTATTTAAGGAAGGATGAAAATGCATTGGAGATGTTTCAGAGAAGGTTTACCTGATTACAACCTGGAATGAGCAAATTTTCTTATGAGGAAGAATTGGACAGTTTATGCTTGTACGTGCTAGAGTTTGGAAGAGTAAGAGGTGGCTTGGTTAAAACACAAACAATCATGAGATGTCTTGACAGAGTAGATGTAGAAAAGGTGTTTCCTCTTATGGGAGAATCCAGAGCTAGGAGATACTGTTCAAAGTCGGGGCTCACCAATGTAAAACAGAGATGAGGTGAAGGTTTTTCCTGCTGCAGTTTGTTGTGAGGTTTTGGAACTCTCTTCCTGAGAGGATGGCGGAAACAGAGGCCAGTGCCCAGTCAGCTAGAAACCCTGAGATAGTCTTCCAAAGTAGATCAACTGGAAATTGCTGCATTTATTGAATATTACTTCCTTTGCTCTTATTATACCACAATTAATAAATTCTTTGAAATTTGTGCAAACAGACTTGTATCTGGAATAAGTCTTTTAATTAATCAGAACTAATATACTTTTTAGATTGGGTCTATAAATGGAGTCTATGTTTAACTAATTTAAGCCTAATAATTAAAGTGAATTCCATAATCATGCTGCGTGTGATTGCACGCAAGAACTCTGTGAGGAAAGATCTACTCAGTCAATGCCTCTGAATTAATCTGGCATTGCTGAACAAACAGGAAGCACAGAATGTCCAAGGTCCGCAGGTTAAATCCTTAAATCCACCATAAACAGAACCTGAAAGGGTGATATTAGTTTCTCATGCTCTCTTGTGTTCTGAAGAAGAGTCAAACTAGACTTGAAGACTCAAGTCTGTTTTTCTCTCTCTCTATAGTTGCTGCCAGACCTGGCTGAGTTTTTCCGGCATTTTCTATGTTTCAGATTTCTAGCATCCACAGAGTTCAGCCTTTATTTTTGGTTTCTCTGTCAGGGGACTGCTGTGACAAGATGAAAACCGAAATAACTGTGGATGCTGTAAATCAGGAGCAAAAACAAGTTGCTGGAAAAGCTCAGCAGGTCTGGCAGCATCTGTGAAGGAAAAAACAGAGTTAACGTTTCGGGTCCGGTGACCCTTTCTCTCTCGTATTCCAGCAAATTTGAATTTGTTGTGACTGGTTTGACAAGAATTACCAGAAGATTCAGAGAGCTATTAAGTTGCAAGGTGTTCCTGATATCGAAACATCACTAATATTTCAGGAGTAGGAAGGCAGATGAGCTCAGGGCTTGGATCGGTACCTGGAGGTATGATGTTATTGCTATTACTGAGACTTGGTTGAGGGAAGGGCATGACTGGCAACTAGTTGTCCCGGGATATCGATGCTTCAGGCGGGATAGAGAGGGAGGTAAAAGGGGTGGTGGAGTTGCAGTAATGGTCAAAGACAATATCACAGCCGCACTGAAGGAGGGCCCCATGAAGGACTCAAGCAGTGAGGCAATATGGGTAGAACTCAGAAATAGGAAGGATGCAGTAACAATGTTGGGGCTGTACTACAGGCCTCCCAACAGCAAGCGTGAGATAGAGGTACAAATATGTAAACAGATAATGGAAAGGTGTAGGAGAAACAGGTTGGTGGTGATGGGAGATTTTAATTTTCCCAACACTGACTGGGATTCACTCAGTGTTAGAACCTGACAGAGCAGAATTTGTAAGGTATGTCCAGGAGGGTTTTCTAGAGCAGTAGGTATGTAGCCCAACTCAGGAAAGGGCTATACTGGACCTGGTGCTGGGAATGAACCCAGCCAGGTGGTTGATATTACAGTAGGGGACTACTTTGGAAATAGCGACCACAATTCCGTAAGTTTTACAATACTCATGGACAAGGATAGGAGTGGTCCTAAAGGAAGAGTACTAAACTGGGGGAAGGCCGACTATACCAAGATTTGGCAGGATCTGAGGAATGTAGATTGGGAGAAACTGTTTGAAGGTAAATCCACATTTGATATGTGGGAGGTTTTTAAGGAGAGGTTGATTAATGTGCAGGAGAGACATGTTCCTGTGAAAATGAGGAATAGAAAAGGCAAGATTAGAGAGCCATGGATGACAGGTGAAATTGTGAGACTAGCCAAGAGAAAAAAGGAAGCATACATGAGGTCTAGGTGACTGAAGACAGACAAGCTTTGCAAGAATATCGGGAATCTAGAGCGAATCTGAAAAAAAGGGATTAAGAGGGCTAAGAGAGGACATGTGATATTGCTGGCAAACATAGTTAAGGAAAATCCCAAAGCCTTTTATTCATATATAAAGAGCAAGAGGGTAACTAGAGAAAGGATTGGCCCACTTAAGGACAAAGAAGGAAAGTTATGCGCTGAGTCAGAGAAAATGGGTGACATTCTTAACAAGTACTTTGCATCGGTATTCACCAAGGAGAGGGACATGACGGATGTTGAGGTTAGGGATAGATATTTGCTTAGTCTCGGTCGAGTTGACATAAGGAAGGAGGAAGTGTTAGGTATCCTAAAAGACATTAAGGTGGACAAGTCCCCAGGTCCGGATGGGATCTATCCCAGGTTTCTGAGGGAAGCGAGAGAGGAAATAGCCGGGGCCCTATCAGATATCTTCGCAGTGTCCTCAGACACGGGTGAGGTCCCAGAGGACTGGGACTTGCTAATGTTGTCCCCTTGTTTAAAAAGGGCAGCAAGGATAATCCAGATAATTATCGAACGGTGAGCCTGACGTCAGTGGTAGGGAAGCTACTGGAGAAGATACTGAGGGATAGGATCTATTCCCATTTGGAAGAAAATGGGCTTATCAACGATAGGCAACATGGTTTTGTACAGGGAAGGTCATGTCTTACCAACTTAATAGAATTCTTTGAGGACGTGACAAAGTTGATTGATGAGGGAAAGGCTGTAGATGTCATATACGTGGACTTCAGTAAGGCGTTTGATAAGGTAGGCTGATGGAGAAAGTGAAGTCAAATGGGGTCCAGGGTGTGCTAGCTAGATGGATAAAAAACTGGCTGGGCAACAGGAGACAGAGGGTAGTAGTAGAAGGGAGTTTCTCAAATTGGAGACCTGTGACCAGTGGTGTTCCACAGGCATCTGTGCTGGGACCACTGTTGTTTGTGATATATGTAAATGATCTGGAGGAAGGTGTAGGTGGTCTGATCAGCAAGTTTGCTGATGACACTAAGATTGGTGGAGTAGCTGATAGTGAAGAGGACTGTCAGAAATTACAGCAGAATATAGATAGACTGAAGAGTTAGGCAGATAAATGGCAGATGGAGTTCATTCCGGGCAAATGCGAGGTGATGCATTTTGGAAGATCAAATTCAAGGGCGAGCTATACAGTAAATGGAAAATTCCTAGGGAAAATTGATGAACAGAGAGATCTGGGTGTTCAGGTCCATTGTTCCCTGAAGGTGACAACGCAGGTCAATAGGGTGATCAAGAAGGCATATGGCATGCTTTCCTTCATTGGGCGGGGTATTGAGTACAAGATTTGGCAGGTCATGTTGCAGTTGTATAGGACTTTGGTTCGGCCACATTTGGAGTACTGTGTACAGTTCTGGTCGCCACATTACCAAAAGGATGTGGATGCTTTGGAGAGGGTGCAGAGGTTCACCAGGATGTTGCCTGGTATGGAGTGTGCTAGCTATGAAGAGAGGTTGAATAGATTAGGACTATTTTCATTAGAAAGACGGAGATTGAGGGGGGGACCTGACTGAGGTCTACAAAATCATGAGGGGTATAGACAGAGTGGATAGCAAAAAGCTTTTTCCCAGAGTGGGGGACTCAATTACTAGGGGTCATGAGTTCAAAGTGAGAGGAGGAAAGTTTAAGGGAGATATGTGTGGAAAGTTCTTTACACAGAGGGTGGTGGGCACCTGGAACGCGTTGCCAGCGGAGGTGGTAGACGCAGACACGTTAGCGTCTTTTAAGATATATTTTGGACAGGTACATGGATGGGCAGGGAGCAAACGGACACAGAGCGTTAGAAAATAGATGACAGGTTAGACAGTGGATCTTGATCGGCGCAGGCTTGGAGGGCCAAAGGGCCTGTTCCTGTGCTGTAGGTTTCTTTGTTTCTTTGTCTTCAGACAAATGAAAGGCCAAAAACATTCCTGAAATCTAAAGAAGAAGTGGTGAATAGAAAGAGCAAAAGAAATCCTATACTCACCAATGACCATGATTTGCGCCAATTCTTCAGCACAGTGAAAGTCATCTATGGCCCAAGTAACCAAGGATCTACGCAGAGAGAGCTGAGAACAGATTTGAATTCATCAAGGTCAGTAAGGCAGTCAACACTCATTGAAAGGAGAGTTTTGAGGATCTCCTCAGCTGGGACTCTGTGCTCAACATGAGTGCCCTCAACCTCGTCCCACAACATGCTACTCATGACCATCTGAACACAACCCCAGCATGGCATAGGGTTGAAAAAGTTATCGGTCAGCTAAGAACCACCAAGGTTATAATTTCTCAAGTCGAGTTGGGGATGGGCAATAAATGCTTGCCCAGCTACTGATGCCCATATCCGGAAAATGAATAAAATAAAAATTGTTGATGCATTTACAAAAGTGTGTGAGAAATGGGTCGTTGGCTAAATAACTTGGGTTGAATTTTTCCAGCCCTTGAATGAAAGGGGGAGAAATTGGGAAAATATAGTGACTTTGTAAAAATGTTAGAGTTTTGATGTTGAGAAAAAAATCAGATTTTACTGCAAAGATTTGAACAGCATGGTGAGAATCTTGCTAGTCAGTGGGAAGAGGCCTATTTCCATGCAACCACATTCATTAATACTAAATCACACCTCATTAATACTAAATCAGATTTTATTGAATTGCATTTTTCTAATTATCTATGCAGTGGGGAGAAGCTAAATAGTGTTATTTCCCAAAATAAAAGTCAGTGTTGGTACTGGGTGACTGCATCTTGCCAATTGCTCCAAGAGGCCTCTATCCTGGACAATAATCAGGTCCTGCAGCAGAAGGTGATGAAACCAAATGGGAAAAGTACTCATCCTCATCCTCACCCTCACCCTCATCCTCACCCTCACCCTCACCCTCACCCTCACCCTCACCCTCATCCTCACCCTCACCCTCACCCTCACCCTCACCCTCACCCTCATCCTCACCCTCATCCTCATCCTCACCCTCACCCTCACCCTCACCCTCATCCTCATCCTCACCCTCATCCTCACCCTCACCCTCACCCTCATCCTCACCCTCACCCTCATCCTCACCCTCATCCTCACCCTCACCGTCATCCTCACCCTCACCCTCACCCTCATCCTCACCCTCATCCTCACCCTCACCCTCACCCTCATCCTCATCCTCATCCTCACCCTCATCCTCATCCTCATCCTCATCCTCACCCTCATCTTCATTCTCACCCTCATCCTCATCCTCACCCTCACCCTCACCCTCACCCTCACCCTCATCCTCACCCTCATCCTCATCCTCATCCTCACCCTCATCTTCATTCTCACCCTCATCCTCATCCTCATCCTTAACAATCTCTTGACTGCAGATATATCTGTCAATGATGGTATTGGTAAGAGTGAGCGTTGGAGAGTCTTTGTGGAGATTAAATCCTACCTTTGCATTGACAATATGAGATTTTCTCCCCAATTCTGTTTTGATCCATTGTCTGAGATCAATGGTGCTATACCAATGAGGCCATGGCCACTTTGACAACTTGAGCTGAAAGCTGGTCCCTTGAGGCCAGCCTTCAAGTCAGTGACAGGGCTGTATTTGAAAATATTTTAAATAGTTTTTATTTTCTACTTATAAATTGATATTGTACCCCAGCTGATACCCTAGAACAACATCCAGCACAGTCACCACAGACACAGGAGAGCTGGGGTGACACAGTGTTTTGATACTGCTCCTGATTTTAAAGGGTTCTAATTTATTGCCGTTGGGAGAACTCGTACACAACACACATTTATTCACTGACAGCTCCTGGCCACGGCCATTTCCCTAAGTTCCCTGGAACCCTTTGAGGCAAACCACAGCTCCTTGATTCAACCATAAGTTAGTATTTGTGAATCTGGTGCAGATCTGAATTACCACATTAAAATCATCCCACTGACATGCTAAGTATTTCTTGTGTTTTCATTCTAATTTCAGTTTTCCATCATCTGCAGTTTTTTTTTTGCTTCATGTGGAACTGAATTTGCTGCAAATCTCTTTGAAATACTTTGGGAAGTGCTAGTGTTGTGGTAAGCCACTGGTCTAATGATCCAGAGCCTCAAACTAATGCTCTGGAAACATGGGTTCTAACGTCACTACTGCAGCTGCTGGAATTTGAATTAAATTTGAAGTCTAATGGTGGCTATTGATTGTCAGTAAAAACCCACTTGGTTCATGGCAGAAGAAAGTTTGCTGCCCCTACCTAGTCTGATCTACATGTGATTAAAGACTCATAGTGTTATAATTGGTTCTTAACTGTCCTGGGCAATTGAGGATGGGCAATAAATGCTGACTTAGCCAGTGACACCGACATCCTGTGAAGAAATATAATTAAAAGCTAGTTTGAGAACCGTAATTCTCTCCATCATTGAGGAGGTTTCCACACTAGGGCAAAAAAGAGCTGAGATCTCAAGCTTTGACTTAAACACCTTGCACCCGTCCATTCTCATCCCTACTCTGTTCTGTCCTTGCTCCAATACCTAACCACTCTCTCCTTTTTCCATTCTATGACTTACCCTTGTCCCAACTCCAGCACCATCCCATTCCTGTTCACTGACTTGTGAGTTGTTTTCTTCTAAATCACAAAGGCATTCAGTTAATATAGACAAAACACGTGGAAATATTTAGAAAGATCAAAGAAAGGATTCTAATGTGCTTTCCTAGGAAAAAATATATATTTTTGGACATGAAGATCAGCAAATTAATCTTCCTGTAGCCAGACCTGTGCCAATAACAATGTGGGTGTTGACTGCTGAAGATGTCAGGATCTATATCTTTCTCTCAACAAAATTTGGCAAGATGTAACATGTACAGCAGACTGCATTATCGCAACTTAGGGCCTGACATCCCAGTCGTACATTCACAATTAAGTGCCATTTCCCAGCAATATACTCTGTTCATCTACCAACAGCTAAGTCTGAACCTTATTAACCTTCGGGTTGCATTTGACCCTGATGACCTTCTGTCCATGTGTCAGTGCCATCACTAGGAACATCCATTTCCACTTCTGTCACATAGCCAAATCCTGCCCTGATCCTGAAAGCCTCAGCCATGCCTGTTTTAATATCCTACAATGCCTGTCAGCCAAGAATTCAGATACAAATTGAAGCCAAGACACAGGAAATTTATTCAATTCACGGATAGCAAAGTACATCCGTAAATGCAGGTGAAAGGAAGCATGCGATCTAACTCCCATCACCATATAAGTTTTTACTGAAATGCAAACAGAAAGTGCTGTAAAAATTCAGCAAGTGTGGTATCAACTGTTGAAGGAAAAAACAGAGTTACCATATTAAGTGTGATATGACTCTTCGGGTTTTATTGACTATGTTTTTTAGAGAGAGTGTATTTGTGTTTTGGGGTCTCCTATTGGTTACATACTTCTGTACTCTGCTTACCCATGTTGCATATTCAAATTACTTTTCACAGTAATGGCTTGCCATCTCATCCATTTCTGGGATGCTGCATGATTGGTTTATGCAGTAAGCTGTGTGTGTCATGCAGGAGAAGTTGAATCATCTTACGACTGTAACCGTAGAAATACTTCCTCTTTTCCAAGCCATAGTCAGAACAAGTTGGGCATGTTCACCTCACCCCTACCCTGCCCTCCCACCACCCCACAGTACACCCCACAGACAATGTCCATCTTTCCACTTCTGATTTCAACGTTTTCTGTGGAAACAATATGTGTGAAACTGAAAGAGCAAGGGAACATTGCAGGTAAATCAGACAAAGAGTCGTGTGGAAATTGTCACAACTGTCTTGTAATGAACTGTGGAGAACAAGGAGCTGCAGACCCCAAAGATGGGTAGCAGAGGTTTCTCCAATCCCCACCATGGCTGGAAGCAGAACTCCAGAACTTGCCAAATTGCCCCGAAACAGGGCAGGACCATGATTACCATAAAGGGGAAGTGATGGGGGGAGGGATTGATCATTGAGGAGAAAGGGCGAAGGTGAAAGGTTGAGCATCCAATGGGGAATAGAGTTTAAGTGGAAATTGATACCCAATGGTCACCAGCATCTTAAGTTACCAGATCCAGGGAAAAAGGTTAAGAGTCAAAATGATTGTTTTCAATTTTAATACATGATTGAGATCAGAGAGCATTGTACAGATTGAAGGTGTAGAATCAGAGGGGAAGCTTATTCAGTGAGTGCTATTCAGTTAGAACACAGCTCACTTCTCCATCAAATGCCCTTGCTCTATACCTATGATGCCCTTATCCCACAAATAATCCAGCAACCTCTGTCCTAAAGCTTTTAATATGTCCCTGCGGATGGGAGTTCCAGATTTCCAGTTCACTTAGCACAGTGAAGTGTTTGCTGATTGCACACTTAAATGGTTTAGTTCCAATTTTGATTTTGCACATCCTTATTTCAGATTCCCTATCACACTGAGTCCAGGAATACATCATATCACACCATTCCTCAGACTTCAAATCCTGGGAGTACAAGCCTTGTTGATAAAATTCAGTCCCCTCATTTAACATTTTATGACCATGCATTGATCCGCTGAATCTACCACATTTCCTCCAAGGCCTTCTGAAGTGTGTTGGGGTCAATGACTGAACACAGTTCTCTGGCTCAAATCTTCCCAGGTCTCTGAAAATCTGAAGCCTCATTGAGCTAAAAGTCAATTTTCAATTTGCCTTTCTGATTGTTTTATTTTGTACCCATGTTCTAACTTGTAGTGATTTAAGCACATAGGCACCTGAATCCCTTTCATGCTCCATATCTCCTGGCTCCAAGATCATCCTTTACAACTGGGCATTGAGAACAATCCAGCATTCGGAAGCTGCAAGAGATCCAAGTTGCAAGAGCTACAAGTGATGTCACCCTGCAATTCCATCTCCTTTAAATGCCCAGCAATTTGTAGGGAAGTGACAGCATCAGCTGTCTTGTCTGTTGGCAAATCCCAGAGATGCCCTTCTCGACAGAGACATGACATTCCCTGTTCCTGCCTAATTTTCAGTCCACATTTTGAAAGAAGATCAGCTCCCAGACACAGAGGAAGTTCAGAGACAACACAGCATGAAGCTGGAGGAGCACAGCTGGTAAAGCAATTTTGAAGGATCTGAAGAAGGGTCCTGACCTGAAACGTGCACCTTCCTGCTCCACTAATGCTGCCTGACCTGCTGTATTCCCCCAGCTCCACACTGTGCTGTCTCCGGCTCCACCATCTACAGTTCTGGCTATCTCAGAGAAAGCTCAGGCTAGGATCTCATGTAAAGCTGTTAAAGTCCTAACATTGAGAGTGTTTGGTCTTGACCCTGATTCTGAGACCCACACTCTAAATACCCCAGGAAATTCTCAGCTGAATCTGTGTATAAGATGCGGATGTTTGATGTTGCTCTCATTATCTGTATCAGATTCATTTCATTCTTTTCACTTATCTACAAAGCAAACACATGACGACTCACAATTAATGACCACTTTCTATAATCTGTCATGGAAGTCTCCCTCTGCATGTAAGATTTTAGAATTCAACATGGTTAAAGGTAGTTTGAAGTGTAAATCCATGTGGACTAATATGGCAGTTGCCTCTTTCTGCACCCCTTGTTCTTGATCCATTCACTGGGCCCACAGTGTGATCTTGATTCCTGATAAGTAGAGTCCCCTGGTGGACACAGAAATGTATTGAAAGCATATGCCTTCCAACACCAGGTGGCAATATAGAGATTCTTCTGGTAGGGTCTTCAACTTTTATTCAATTACATTTGGCGCTGTCCCCACCCCAAGCCGACTCTTAACTTTCAGGTGAGATCAGAGAGTTTTTTTAAAAAAGCTCCTGATGTATGTGCAAACGCTGCATTTAGCTGGGTGGTCGTGGATCCTAAATGCTGTGTTGCCTCAGGAGGGTAGAAACAAGGAAAATACTTAAAGAAAAAGATTTATAGTATTCAAACTTGTTGTTTCATTCCAGTCCTGACATGTTCAACTACCTCCTCAGTCTGTGGGAATACGTTCTGGTGAATCATTGGAATAACCTTCATTGACAGGATTTCAGCCTTCTCAATGTTGAAAATTACCCTTGACATCGTTTGTCAAGTTTGAAAACAGACACAAGGTGAAATGATACAAGGGATGAGGGGTGTGGAGTTAGAATGCTATCATGGTTTGAATGCAGATTTGTGTTTCAATGCTGATGAAAATCCACTGAGAAATTTCAAAACAAAGTATCCCTTCTTTGCCCGGAGGGAGTGAGTCTAACCCGACCACATCATGACACTCCACTACTGGGGAAAGGGTGGAGGCAAGCCCCGAATCACCTGAACTGAAATGGGGTTCAATTCCTGTTCTTAGACATCAATCTGACTCAGCTACCTGTGCCAACAGCTTCATTCCCAACATGCCGAAGGAGTCCAAGTTGCTGTGTGAAGATGCTCTTTTACTAGCATGTTCTAGCCTAGAGCTGTAGACAGTCATGGTAGAGAGGCCAACATGGCTGACCAGCAATCTCTCCGAATCTTACAGCCTACCATTGGTGAGCATTGAAAGGACTTTCAGGTTGATCCCTAACTTGCTTGGTCCACGTTATGAAAACACATTCCTTGTCTGTCAAGATCTAGAGCGGGAGTTGTTGAACCTGCACCTTCTACTCAGAAGCAGGGATCTGTTTACTGCTCAAGATCTCCTCTACAGAACAAATTGTGAGCCACAAATCTGTACTACATGTTGTGGGGGGAGCCCTGTGATAGGGTTAGGGTTAGGGTTATCATTAGAATCAGTTCACTTTCCAGAAACTTTGAGCTGGTAACTGAACTCAACAGTCTGGAAACGCACAGATTACCACTATAGCCACATTCTCTCCAAGACCAAAATGCACTTCCTGAAGTGTGGTGGTGTCAATGACTGAATGCAATTCCCTTGCTGAACTCCTCCCAAGACTCTGTATGCCAGTCTCAAACAGCAGAGTTAATTCCCAAAGAATCTCATACAGCTTGGTGTCTTTTTAAGGAAAGAAACAATGGTTTTATAAGGGATAATGGGAACTGCAGATGCTGGAGAATCCAAGATAACAAAGTGTAGAGCTGGATGAACTCTGATGAAGGGTCTAGGCCCAAAACGTCAGCTTTTGTGCTCCTGAGATGCTGCTTGGCCTGCTGTGTTCATCCAGCTCCACACTTTGTTATCATGGTTTTATAAGGTATGCTTAGGGATTTTTTTTAATGTGAAGAATCACTTGGGACTGACTGTTACCTCTACATACAAATCAACAGGGCTTGGCCTGCAAGTTCTAACAGGTTGCAATAATTGAGTCAGAAAAAGAACACACATTTAATTACACTTGAGACCGTGGGTATGTTAATAGAATATCTTTATTGAAGGTATGAAATTTCACCTCTCTGCCTCTTTCTATGGGTCTGCCACTTTTGAGAAGACCCAAAACTCAAGATTGCTGGTCAGCCATGTTGGCCTCTCTACCATGACTGTCTACAGCTCTAGGCTAGAACATGCTAGTAAAAGCCTCAGTTTAAAGGTTTGATTTCCTACTGAAATTCACAAAGAAATTAACCTCAATGCTAAATTCCTTCACATTATAACACGCAATCCAGAGATATAAGGTCATAATCTGGGATTATGCTCAACTGGTAGTTGTGGAATCTTGCTGTGTGTAAATTGATATCTGACTTCCCTATTATAAATTAAAACTGTTTATTGAACTACAAAGTGATGATCTAAAAGCTTCAACGTTATTTTTTTTCTTTCCAATACAGGATTGGTCACACTTTGGGCTCTATACTCAATCCACAATGAATTTGTAGTTAGATCGTTAGGATCCTTACAATATGCATGCAGGCCATTCAGTCCAACAAGTCGCATCCACCCACCGAAAAGCATCCCACCCAGACCCATTCCCTTAGCTTATAACCCTGCATTTCCCATGTTTAATGTACCTAACCTACACATCTCTGAACACTACGGGCAATTTGGCATGGCCAATCCACCTAAACTGCACATCTTTGTCAATCCCACAGTCACCGGGAAAATGTGCAAACTCCTCATAGACAGTCGCCCAAGGGTAGAATTGAATCTGAGTCACTGGCACTTGAGGCTGTAATGCTTAACTGCTGAGCCACCATGCAACCCTAAATTGAGGCAGGTTCAAATGGTCTTCTATGTTCTGTGAATGGATCCAGGGGAGATATTACAACTAATGTAGAGCTAGATGGTCAGGACTCAGGGTAATCAGGTAGAGCAGCAATCAAAACATCAACTGTTTATCTGAGGCTATGGTTTATTTTTAATGTAATTATTGAGAGGGTGATGGTTTCAAATAGGTTTAACTGTCAACATGTGTTTTTAAAAAAGGAAGAAAAATATTTTGGAATTTTCATTGGATCACACTAGAAATGCCATTCTTCCTTAGTGAGTGAGTCTATATTAAATGGCTTAATGTTACAGGTTTTATCTCATGTTTAGAAACCTTTTGTGGGTTTAAGTCTAATGAGGAGGTTTCATCTTTCAAGGACATGTTACATGAAGATGGCAGATGCCTGTCTTTTTAATTTCACTGTGTGTTGCAGGGGAAAAATGAGAGGGACATATTTTTACACTTTCTGGTTTTCAAGGCCTCTGCAATGCACTAATACAGCTGTCTGCCTTTTCATACTAATGTTTGAACAAAAAACTATCTCAGTGAAGAGATAAGGGCCAACATACTATGATTTGAGTTAGCAGTCGTAGCTTCACAGTGGTGATCGTGCCTTGCAGTCACATTGTAATTTTAGGGCCAACTCCAGAGTCTAATTCTAAGCCAGTGCTGTGCTGTGCTGTCAGAGTGTTGAATGAAGTAGTAGATCACTCCTTCAGGTAGACTGCATATTTTCATGGTCATTGTTTGAGAGTGTGCGAGTCAACATGGGCGGTGGCCAAAATTTTTCCCGTAACCAATAATCACATAACAAACAATTCAACTGATCATTCATTCCATTGTTGTTTGTAGGGCTTGCTATATACAAATTAATTGCTAACCTTCAAAAGCAATCACACTCAAAATGACTCCATTAGCTGTGAAGCGCTTTGAGATGTGAATGGCACTATGGAAATGCAAGTATGTCCCTCTTTGGGCACTAACTGTTGAAAAAAGGAAGAGGATTAGAGTAAAGACTCGGTTTAGCTGCAGCTGCTGTGCATCGTTCAAAGCTTCTGAGAAGAGAAGGCTGACTGAAAGTAGTACCCAGGCCAATAATTATATTAACCCATAAAAATTTATCCCATAAACCTTTGACAAGATTCTGTGTCGTAGACTATTCAGTAAAGTTAGATCAGATTCAGGGTGAGCTTGCCAGTTGAATACAAAGTTGGCTTAATGGCACAAGAGATGGTGGAGTGTTGTTTTTCGGACCGAAGGCCTGTTACTAATCGTGTTCCACAGGGATCGGTGTGGGTCTACTTTTGCTTGCCATTTATATAAATGACTTAGGTGAGCATATAGAAGGCACATTTATTAAGTTTGTGGATGACACCAAAATTGGTGGTATAGTGAACAAGTAGACTATCTAACAATACAAAGAGACCTTGATCAGTTGGGTCAATGGGCTGAGGAGTTGATCAGTGTTAATCTCTGATGGAGATTAATTTGGATAAATGCCAGATATTGCATTTTGGTGAAAAAGAAACAAGGGCAGGACTTACATAATTAAAAGTAGGGCCTTGGGTAGTGCTGTAGTACATTGGGGGGGTTCAGGTATATAATTCTTTGACGTGCATCACATGCAGACAGGGTGATTATAAAGGCATTTAGCACTTGCCTTCCTTACTCAGATCTGTGAGTAAAGGAAATGGGATGTTATGTTGAAGTTGTACAGGATGTCGGTGAGGCCTCTTCTGGAATACTGTGTCCAGTTCTGGTCACCCTGTTATGGGAAGGATATTATTAAGCTGGAGAGGGTTCAGAAGTGACTGACCAGGTGGTTGCCAGAAAAAAAAGCTTTGAGTTGTAAGGAGAGGCTGGGACTTTGTTCACTGGAGCATAGGAGCTTGTCGGGTGGCCCTACAGAGGCTTATAAAACCATGAGGGGTATAGATAAGGTGAATGGCAGGTGTCTTTACCCGCAGGTTGGGGATTTCAAGACTACAGGGCATAAGGTGAAAGGAAAAAAAGATTTTAAAAAGACATTAGGGGCAATTTTTTTTTACACAGAGAGTGGTTTGTACATAGAATGAACTTCCAGCGGAAGGAGTGGATGTGGGTACAGTTACAATGCATAAAAGGCATTGTGGTAAGTACATGAATAAGACATGTTTGGTAGTATATGGGCCAAGTACGGGTAGGAGGGACTAGTTTAGTTTGGGATTATGGTCAGCATGGACTGGTTGGAACAAAGGGTCTGTGTCCATGCTGTATGACTCTATGATTCTATTGCTGCTTGGCAGAAATTGAGAGGCCTAAGAGAGCAACCCTTTTCTTACTCATTCAAAGTAGCAAACATTTCAGTTTCTCCACTTAAAATAAATAATACCCCATTTATTGTAAAATTCATAGAATATGCTCAGTACAAAAAAAAATCAATTCACCGCATATCTTTGGATACATGTAATGCATGAAACAACAGGTCCAAAACCAGAAACCTGGTTTCTGAGAAAGTCTAGAAAGGCACAATTAATCAACGCTGGATAATATACAAAAAATCTAGGCTAGCAACAAGTCCAAAGGGACGTGTGAGCTATTGCAAAATAAACCACAATAATAGTCTTTTGAAAGTCTGGATCCTTAGCAAGCTACACCACTTCACTGTCACCAGGATCTCCTTTAAAAAAATTAAAGCTGGAATTACTATTTCAAATTTCAGTATGACTTTTTTTTTGTTCCAGCCACAAAGATCTAGAGTTCAGCTAATTTTAAAAGGGCTCTTCTAAAATTTCTGACAATGATCAATTAACAAAACTCTAATTAGAATGCACAGAAGAATATTCAATGAGATAGGGCTTTCGAGGTGTATGGAACAGCTCTGAAGAGAGATTAGATAGGCTGGTGCGGTTTTCCTTAAATAGAGAAGATTAAAGAGGAGCCTGATTGAGGTGTCCAAAATTATGAGTTGCATATACAGGACAAGTAGGAAGAATCACTTATGCTTAGCAGAGATCAATAAGAAGAAGTGTAGGTTTGAGGCCAAGGGCAGGAGGTTTGTAGCAGGTGTAAGGAGAAAAAATTCACCCAAAGATTGGTGGACATCTGGAACTCACTACCTGAAAGGGTTGTACAGGCAGGAACCATCACAACATTTTAGGTGATCGCTTGAAAAGCCAATAAACATAAGAGGCCTTGGGACAAGTGCTGGAAAATGGAAGTAGAGTAGATGGGTGCTTGATGATCTAGCAAGTCATAGATTCAGACAATTGCACGAAGGAAGGAGCTATGATGAGCCAAAGGGCCTCTTCCTGCTGTATGACTCCAAGACTTGCTCAAGGTTGTTGGACACACTGTTGAGATTTGTACCAAATGGAACGAGCACATCTTTAATTGCTATTTTGAACATAGCACACATTTAACCCAGCACACATGGGAGAACATGGGTAATCGAGGCAATGAGGATATGTGTGAGTTGCATTGAGTGACTAAGCTGCAACCTGTTCTAATCAGCAGCCACTGTCAGACCATTGATATGACTGTAGTAGCTATTTGCATGCCCTGGAGCATGGCACTTTCTTTGTATATTGGAACAAACCCGCCACTTTGTTCGCTGGCCAACATCTCTGTCTCGGGCTTGCTGCAGTGCTGCAGCGCAAGCTGGAAGAACAGTGTCTCATTTTTCACTTGGGAACTTGACAGACTTCTGGACTCAATATCATATTCAACAATTTTAGGGTTGAGGCACCTTCCACATGTTCTCCCCATTGACAGGCATCAGGCCTTGTTATCACATGTTCTGCTATTGTACACAATCACTGTTAGCCAATTATAGTCCCCATTAGCTATTCATTCTCCCAGGCTGATTGTTCTCCAATCTTTTGTCTGTCCAGCTGTTCTTCTCTCTCATTGGGCTTTATCTCCACCAATCATTTACTCTCTGATAGAGACAGCTTATTACTTTTAACAGGTTTGTAAATAATGTTACAAAGACATGTTTGAGGATTTCAAAGGTATTGTTGTTGAGCACAATAATTAAGATAATGTTTAAATTTGAAATTGAGCTCTAAACCTTAACATGACTTACACAAATCCTTACTTCCTTCTCCACTGCACCACCCCCCCAACACAGACACACACACACACACATCAGATCTTCTACATAAAAAACAATTTTATCTAGGCCACATCAATTCTGAAGGAATTGGACCAGAAATGTTAACTGATTTGTTGCCACAGATGCTGCTAGACCTGCTAAGCATTTCCAGCAATTTTCGTTTTTGTTTTTGTTTTGCAGCATTTAAAACAAATGCTTAGCATTTCAGAAACAGCAGGTTGATGGAGACTGACTTAGTCTCTGCTGGATGAGGGTAATTTACTTGCTGCGGAAATTGTATCACTTAAGTTAACACACATAGGCATGCTCTGGAAAGTAGTAAAACATAAAAGAATAGATTAATAAATGTTTGTTCTTCTATTCTATATGTAAATGAAATTGAGGGGCCTAAAAACACTTCAGGGTTGCAATTTCCGGCACTGCTTAGTCCTATTTGGATAACAAGTTGAATAACTGCCGAAAATTTCAACAAATAATTGCACACAGTTAAGAAACAGTTCATTGTAAACTTACACCATATATATTTGATTTCAGTCACGTAGAAGACTAGTTTCATGAACCCATACCTTGACATCCCTCATTGAAAACGTCAGCAAACTGATTCCAAATCATCCAAATCAGCCAGCCAAAGCAACAATTTCACTTCCACTCCAGGATTTACTCAGAGTCAGTTTCAATTCCACCTTGAAATTTAAGGAGTCGGCAGTCCAACAATTCTGCCTCAGAATCAAGAGGGAGAGTTGGAGAAATCTGACCCTCTAGTGATTCTGGAAATATTCATCAGGTATGTTCAACAATCGACGGTTCAACTTCTCCCCACTTGCCCACTCAAGACAAAAATCAGTTCTTGTCTTGCCCTGTATCAGGGGATGGGGGTCAGACTGAGGAACATTAATTAACTGCAACAAAAGAAAGGTTGTGGATGAAATTGAATCACTAATTGTTGAACGAAGAAGGGATTTGTTGGTATATGGTGTGAAAATGAACATTAGTTTAGACAAGTTGTGTTTCTTTGAGACAGTGATGAATATCAATTATTTAACAATTACAGCCTTACTGGAAAAGTCAAGAAGCTCAGAACACTAAAGTGATGCTTTCCTACCCTGAGTACTGTTGATGTTGCTGAAGGTGAAAATAGAATATAACAATTGCAACCAGCAAATGTACACTGGATATGAATTACAACACAGAAATACACAGGGTTACTGTATCAGAGCATTAGTATATCTAACAAATCAACCAGCCACCTTTATATGTACATGAAGACAGGTCAACACAAGCATTTCAGAGACGCGTGCATTCAGCAACTCTGATAGAGACAGCTTATTACTTTTAACAGGTTTGTAAATAATGTTACAAAGACATGTTTGAGGATTTCAAAGGTATTGTTGTTGAGCACAATAATTAAGATAATGTTTAAATTTGAAATTGAGCTCTAAACCTTAACATGACTTACACAAAATTGAGAAATAGCAAAGTCTTTCTTTCATTAATGTGGGGGAAATGTAACCATCTAGAGCGAAGTGACTTTTCAATGTATCTTTTCTTCTTCAATCGAAATCAAGAGGTTTCAATGGGGCGTTTTAGGCATTCACCATCACACACCCTCATTTTCACTGTTACTTCAAGTCTGCTAAAGTGAGGCAAATTTTGTGACTACAATTATTCTATATCCCCAGCTTTTCCATTTTCTGCCCCTCTCCTTTAATAAAAGTGATCATTAATGCTGAACAATCATCTGGCAGACACTGTACCAAAAGGATTGTGTGTGTGAACCAAGCGTATTGTAATGCAGCAATTGAAAGCTTGACTGTATTTGAGTTCCTGTCCTCTATCCTAAAAGAACACCCAGTTTCCCTATCACAAATATACAAGTCCCTTACAATCCCTCATACTGAAATACTCATATGACATTTGATACGTGATAAGAATATATGATCATTTGCAGGCAAAATATTCTATATTCTGTACTGAAAACAAAAAAATTGACAACTGGTTTATTTAAGACGAGCTGAAATTGAAATGTAAGCAAGTAAATGGAAGAAATTAATTAAGTTCCGACTCGTCTTTTAGGAAATGTCATGAAGGATAATACTAGGTATTCCTCACTTAAAGGGACACACAGCAAGTGAGTAGCTTGAGTAGGTTCCTCTCAGTAGTTCTGCTGGTCTCACACGTAGTTCCTTGCAGTAGAAGGAGCACCTTGTGATCGTGGGTAGGCATTGCTTGGGTAGGATCCCCCAGTACCTTTGGAGCAAGAGCAGCACAGGAAGGCCCCACCGAGTAGACAGAGGGCAGCAGCAGCCCATCCTATGAACAGAGCTTGGCCAAACTCATACCTGCAAGGGAAAGAGAAACAAGAACAATATTTTGATGCATTGGCCTTTGATCAGACCAGGGCCAAAAGTCCCTGAAAACTTTCCATGTTTATTCTTAATCAACATTTGTCTTTCTTTCTAAGGTCTATATGGAACAATGGATTTCTCCTTTGAGGATTGGTTTATTGTACAGGAGGTTTACCGTTGCTCAATTTTACAATGTTTGTTGAGGTTTTGAATTTGTTTAATAGATTATCCCAAAACTCTGGACCTAATTCAATTCAACATTCCAGGCTGCAAGCAATTATCTTATTCAGAGACCTCCGTTTGTAGGTTTCATTGGCATTCACTTCAGACAAAGGTCTGAATTCCAATAGTTCACATTAAATAGATCATCCTCCAACAATCCACTTGGAATTCAGATGCACAGTAGAAAATTGGGATAGAAAGAATTGGACATGAGAGAGTGAGCAAATGAGTGACAGCCTTCAAGGTAGAAGAGATTTATCATCCACTTACTGCTTCTGCTTGAAGCATTGCAGCAATCTTCAGGCAGAAATACTCAGTGGAAAATCCACCTTGGTCTCCTCTGGATGACCCAGCATCACAGTTGCTGGCATTTCATCAAATCGATTCACTCCACATGAAATTGATATACTGCTGGAGGCACTAGGTACTGCAAATATTATGGGGTCTGACAACATTCTGGCAATAGCACTGAAGACACGTGCTCCAGAACTAACTGCATCCCTAGATAAGCTATTCCAGTGCACCTTCAACACTGGTATCTACCCACCGATGTGGAAAATTGACCAGATATGACCTGTACACAAAAAGCAAGACAAATACAACCAGGTTATTAGCACCCTGTCTGTCTACTGTCAATTTTCAGCAAAGTAATGGAAGATGCCATCAACGGTGTTTTCAAACACTAACACGCTCAACATTGACCTGCTCACTGATGTTTAGTTTGGGTTCCGCCAAGGGCATTCAACTCTTGACCTCCTTACAGCCTTGGTTCAACATGGACAAAAAACTGAATTTCAGAAGTGAGGTGAGAGTGACTTGACATCAAGGTAGCATTTTGCTGACTGGAGCAGAAAATAGTTCTAGCAAAACTGGAGTGAATACAAATTGGTAGACAGCTGACTGCTGGTTGGAGTCCTACTGGCGTAAATGAAAGTGACCTTGGTTGTTCCAGGTCAACCAGGAACAGTTTCAGGACATCTCTGAGGGGTCAGGATAGTGTCCCAAAGCTAAGCACCTTAAACTGCTTTTGTCATGACCCTCTCTCCATCATAACGTCGGAATTGAGGATGTTTACTGCTGATTGCACAATGTTCATCACTCGTGACTCCTCAGATACTGAAGCAGTCCAAATTCGGGAAGACCTGGTCAATATGCAGGTTAGGGCTGACAAATGTCAAGTAACATTCATGCTACACAATGCCAAGCAGTGACGATCTCACCAATGAAAAAAAAGTGTAACCATTCCAGAATTTCAAACTTCAATCAATTAATGCAAAAGAATTGTTGAAGTCAACAATTTGCATTTATTCAGCATTCAGTCCTTCTTGTTCATTCTCAGAATGCAGAAATCCTTAGCTTGTCCAGAATTTTATTTCCCATCCCTAGTTACCCTTCAGAAGGTTGTGGTGAGCTACCTTATTCACATGCTGCAGTCTTTGTGCCATTAGGGAGGGAGTTTCAGGATTTTGACACTGAAGAAACATCGATATATTTCCAGGTCAGGATTGTGAGTGGCTTACCAGGGAGGTTGCACATGGTGGTGTTCCCATTAATCTGCTGCCCTTGCTCTTCTGGATAATAGTGGTTACAGGATTTGGAAGGTGCTGTATAAGGAGCCTTGATGATTTTCTGCATTGCATCTTACAGATGGTACATCCTGCTGCAACTGAGTATCATTGGATGATGGGACATATGACACTTTAGCTAAGTCTGCTGCTAATATAAAGATAAGGAGGAGATTAAGTTGTAAAGATGACAAGGGAGTCTGCACATGGATATAGACAGGTTAAACAAGTGTGTTAAAAACAACAGCAGGTGGAAAAGTTGACAGAAAATGTGAAGTTAACACTTCAGTAAAGTAACTGACTGATAGAATATTTAGTAAATGGAGAGAGATTGTAGAATGCTGCCATACAGAAGGATATGAATGTCTTTACATATTTGTCATAGAAAGTTAATCTGCGGATACAACAAATAGTTAAGGCAGCAAATAGTATATTGCAAGTCGACTCAAGATTATTTTCTCCTAATCATTATTTTTTGGTCATCTTTTATTGAGAACCCCTGTTAGTTTTGGATTCACAGAAGATTCACCAGAATGACTTCCCAAAAAAAGGCATTTGAGAATGCTTCCTGCAATGGGGAACACCAGTTACCTGGATTGAATGAAAGAGCTGGGACTGTCTACTATTTTGAAGGGTGGTTTGACAGGAGATATGATCAGAGTATTCAAAACCTTGAGGAGTCTAGACAAAGTGAATAGGGAGAAACTGTTCTCATAAGTGGAAGGATCAAGAGCTAGGCATTGTAGATTTAAGATAATTAGCAAAAAAGTAACAAGAGGAGTGACATTTTTACACAGTAAATGGTTAGGAACTGGAATAAACAACGTGTGAGTAAAAGGTGGGGAAATGGCACTGAGTAATCCATTCTTGTAGAGACTCAGATAAACAGTGGGCTGAATGATCTCCATCTGGTCTCAATCTTTCTGAGATACAGACTTCAGTTTGGGTTTGGAATAGTATTAGGGTTGAGTGTTGGCATCACATATCTGTGGATTACAAGAATGGGAAAATTGAAGATTTGGTCTACTCCTGGATTGCAAATTACTTATCCTGCAACTTTTAGGAATGCAAAAGTCAAGAGTTCAGAAGAACTCAAGATTTTCTGCTTTTTTACGATAAGCTAAGCAGCTTTACGAGAAAACTGTTCCAGAAGAGGGATGAGCGAATACTTAATAGCCTATAATAACTAGACAAACAGATCAAGCTTTTGAAGAGGCTTGGTGTGGCTTAGCAACAGCCTCTGTGGTTTGCTTTCCATTTTTCTAGACTTGAGAATTGTTTAGTTGTGGAAGCAATCCAGTGTCCCATCACAGTAGATGGTGAAATTTGACTTCAATGAAAATCTGCAATTACAAGCCAACCTAATGGTGACCACATAACCACCAACTGGCTCACTAATGTCCTTGAGGGAAGGATTTTTTAAAAATTCATTTGTGGGATGTAGGCATTGCTGCATTTATTGCCTGTTCCTACTTGCCCTGGAGAAGGTGTAGCTGAACTGCCAAATTGAACTTGCTGTGGGTAGACCCATAATGCTGTTAAGATTTTGACTCAGTGTAAATGAAGGAATGGTGATTTATTTCCAAGTCAGGGTGGTGAGTGGCTTGGAGGGGAACTTGCAGGTACAGGCACTCCCATGTATCTGCTGCCCTTGTCTTTCTAGATGAAAGGGCCTGTAGGTTTGGAGGACACTGTCTAAGGATCTTTGGTGAATTTCTGAAGTACACCTTGGACATAGTACAGATCGCTGCTGCTGACATTCAACAGTGATCTCTTCTTGTAGCCACTGTATTTACATGGCAGGTTCCGTTGCCTAATTTTCCAATCATTATTTCTCTGCTCAGAGCTGAGTCATCTCATCCTGTCTGTTTATTAATGTACATGGATTCAGCATTAAGGGGATAAAGTTTAACTCTATATAGGAGCTTCATTGATAACCAGTTTGACACAGGTTTAAAGCAAAGATTTGTTTCTAATAAACCCGATATTTTACTGAAGAAACTTGGTGCAATGTTTGGTTTTTTTATGAACAGTAATTAAGAGACACAAAATGGCTGTTATTGTAATTAAAATAAAATTGTTTAATAGTGGGATTGATTTCTAGTGTAGTCCTCACTCCAGAGTTGTGAAAGAAATGCAGACAAAATGGCAGAAATTCTTTTCAACATTGAAAATAATAACAGCATATATGAATCATACCCTTACTGTTGTGATGCTTATGGGAGTAATTAAAATAAACTGTATGCAGTTAATTTGAGCCCACATATTTCACTTCTCCACCCCCCCACGCATATTTGCGAACATACACAGACACAAAATTCACTTTTTCAAAGAATGTTCCCAGCTTTAATTCATCTTGTACAGACCATTAACCTGCAAGTGGAGGTGAGCCCAACTGAAAAATCAGCCTTTCAATGCTTGTAAGAACAATCAAACCTTTCAGCATAAAAGTTTACTTTCTCCAAACATTAAATCTGAATTGTATCTGCTGTGGCTGAACAGTACAGCTGAATAGGCATTAGCACACATTTTACAACTTGACTCCTCCTTTAAAGCTATGTCAGTAGTTCAAACCTCTATGACTATAGCAAGCAAAGTTCATAATAATTCTGAGTAACATTGCCTCCACTTGCTGAACTGCATAAATCATCAATTATTTTTTGCTGATATGCAGGAATTACGCAAGATAAATGTATCCATGTCTAGCTTAATTCCACTGTCCTTTGAGGACTTTCAAGTGAGAAGTAATCTGCAATTCATTAACAAATCACGACCAAA
Organism: Stegostoma tigrinum; assembly: GCF_030684315.1. Lineage (NCBI taxonomy): Eukaryota > Metazoa > Chordata > Chondrichthyes > Orectolobiformes > Stegostomatidae > Stegostoma > Stegostoma tigrinum. The sequence goes on from NC_081367.1 coordinate 55,449,564, forward strand.
GGAAAATATTACAGATGCTAGAAATCTGAAATCTTAAATAAATACTGAAAATGCTAACGAGGCTCAACAGGTCTATTAGCATTTGTGACAGAAAAACAGTCAATGTTTCAATTCCAACATGACTCTTTATAGCCCAAAAACGTTAACTCTGTTCTCTCTCCACAGATGCTGCTGATGGTTTCCAGTGCTTGATATTAACATTAAATGTACAGTTTTACTGTTGTTTATGGGTCATAAAAATTCCTCAGCAGCAGAGTAACTGAGATGTTTGTTATTCAAAACAAAGA